>NC_092272.1:11495436-11540436 GCF_036320965.1 Panulirus ornatus
CAGGACAAAGACACCCCCCTCCCCCCTCCCCCCCCTCGCTGTCTGTCGTCCTGGTTAACAAGCGAAACAGAAGAATTGCTTGTTTCTCCAAAGACCTCCCGCCATCTTCTATCCTCCTCCTCCTCCTCCGGGGTGAGGAGCGGGGCAGCAAGCGAGGGAGGGGGTCGTCTTGTAGATGGGGCTACTGTAGGGGGCGCCCACACAGACGTGCGCTGAAGGCTTGAGTTAGGGCAGAGAGAGAGAGAGAGAGAGAGAGAGAGAGAGAGAGAGAGAGAGAGAGAGAGAGAGAGAGAGAGAGAGAGAGAAAGAGAGCCAGTTCACCCCCCCCACATCCCGCCCACCCCCAGAGTTTGTGGGTCAAAGGGAACAGACCTTCCACCGGCGAGGCGCCACCTTCTAATCCCAGTACGTTGGACCACACCTGCTGCATATCCCTCCACTATCCACCTCATCTGTTGGATCTCCCTCCACTATCCACCTCATCTGTTGGATCTCCCTCCACTATCCACCTCATCAGTTGTAACCAAAGTAATTCCAATGTAATACCTCGCCCATATGACACTAGAAACGCTAAGTAAGGTAATTGCTGAAGTAGTGTGGGCAGCCATGTCGTTGTTTATCCTATGGATGGTGGTGACAGGGGAGCGCATGGCCTTGTTGCTCCTGTGGTAAAAAGAATGAAGCCTTCGGCCAGTGTGAGGTATGAGATGGTCCAGAGACTCACAATGAGGCTCAGGGTGACTCACACACACTCAGACATGGTCTCGAGACTCACAATGAGGACCAGGGTGACTCACACACACTCAGACATGGTCTCGAGACTCACAATGAGGCTCAGGGTGACTCACACACACTCAGACATGGTCTCGAGACTCACAATGAGGACCAGGGTGACTCATACACACACACTCATCACTCATAATGAGTTCATGCTCCTACTCACAATGTCATCCCTCACGCTGAACATTATAATGTTCGAGATGTCTAATGGTGGAAGGGGCCATTACTGATCGGTAGAGAGAGAGAGAGAGAGAGAGAGAGAGAGAGAGAGAGAGAGAGAGAGAGAGAGAGAGAGAGAGAGAGAGAGAGAGAGAGAGAGAGAGAGAGAGAGAGAGAGAGGGGGGGGGGGGAGGGGGGGGGCACAGCTCCCTCCCTCAGGGCGCTAAAGGAAAAGAAATGGTAGGGCGAAGTGCAGACACAGACACACACTTGAGAGTCTACGAGAGGACAATGGTCTCGCGTCCTCTGTCTCGTGGAGGACCCCCCTCCCCCCTACCCCCCTCCTGCTCCAGGATAAGCGCTGTAGCTTTACTCTGAATAGGAATTTTTCTCCCTTAAAGACATAGAGACAATGTTAGCTTTCCCTTTAAAGATAAAGTTAGCATTCCCTTAAATTCAAAGTTAGCTTCCCTTTAAAGACAAAGTTAGCATTCCCTTTAAAGGTAAAGTTAGGATTCCCTTAAATTCAAAGTTAGCTTTCCCTTAAAGACAAAATTAGCTTTCCCTTAAAGACAAAATTAGCTTTCCCTTAAAGAGAAAGGTTTTCCTTAAAGACAAAGTTAGCTCTCCCTTGAAGACAGAGTTAGCTCTCCCTTAAAGACAAAGTTAGCTTTCCCTTAAAGACAAAGTTAGCTCTCCCTTAAAGACAAAGTTAGCTTTCCCTTAAAGACAGAGTTAGCTTTCCTTGACCTGTAAACGAGTGTTTTCGTCCACATGGAGGAATGGCTCCGTTCTATTTACGTGGAGAAAGAGAGACTTTTCTCCTCGTACACAGGATTGGATGCTTCTATTGTGGGATACATCACCTCGCAGGTGGTCATTGCAAGGTTTTATATACTTGCTTAGATTCCAGAATTCTTTTCATGGATCCAGAGCCTAAGGTAATTCTCAGTCGTAAGGCAATTCTCAGTCATGAGGGAATTTTCAGACGCAAGGTAATTTTCAGTTATAAGGTAACTCAGTCATAAGGTAACTCAGTCACAAGGTAATTTTCAGTCATAAGGTAACTCAGTCACAAGGTTATTCTCAGTCATAAGGTAACTCGGTCATAAGGTAATTCTCAGTCGTAAGGTAATTCTCAGTCATAAGGTAATTCTCAGTCATAAAACAGAAGGCATAAAACAGAATTCAGGTCATATTTTCCCTGGTATTTTTTCTCCCAGTATTGACCTTTCCTCCGTGACCTCCAGGATGACCTGCTGGGCTCATTGTCCCACATCCAACATGGCTTCCAGCGTTATCATCATTTCATAACAAATTGTTGTTCCAGTAATTTCCAGAAATGACTGGACAGCAGCCCGTGGACGCACACCTCACTGGAAAGCTCTTCCATCACCCCACACCCACCCACCATCACCACACACCCACCCACCCACCATCACCCCACACCCACCCACCCACCATCACCCCACACCCACCCACCCACCATCACCCCACACCCACCCACCTACCATCACCCCACACCCACCCACCATCACCCCACACCCACCCACCCACAATCACCCCACACCCACCTACCATCACCCCACACCCACCCACCCACCATCACCCCACACCCACCTACCATCACCCCACACCCACCCACCCACCATCACCCCACACCCACCCACCTACCATCACCCCACACCCACCCACCATCACCCCACACCCACCCACCCACCATCACCCCACACCCACCTACCATCACCCCACATCCACCCACCATCACCCCACACCCACCCACCATCACCCCACACCCACCCACCCACCATCACCCCACACCCACCTACCATCACCCCACACCCACCCACCATCACTCCATACCCACCCACCCACCATCACCCCACACCCACCTACCATCACCCCACACCCACCCACCCACCATCACCCCACACCTACCCACCATCACCCCACACCCACCCACCCACCATCACCCCACACCCACCCACCATCACCCCACACCCACCCACCCACCCACCATCACCCCACACCCACCCACCCAACACCCTGACCTGACCTGACCTGACCCCCCCCACCCCCACACCCTCCTCCCACATCCTACCTCCTCAAGTGAAACCAATGATCATGTTGTTGTTTTCCTCCCAAAAAGAATTTATGATCCAACTATATAAATTTATGATCCAACTATATAAATCATGGCACTGCCTGGCTCGTGCCCGGCATGGCTGTGTATATACCCGGCTGGGTGGACTGCCATCAGCTACCATATAAATGCGATTGAAATTTAAAGCGTCCAGGGAATTTTGTTGTTAGAAAAATATATCAATTTCGTTATGAACCCAAAGACTATATATATATATATATATATATATATATATATATATATATATATATATATATATATATATATATATATATATATATATATATATATATATATATATATATATATATATATATATTTTTTTTTTTTTTTTGCTTTGTCGCTGTCTCCCGCGTTTGCAAGGTAGCGCAAGGAAACAGACGAAAGAAATGGCCCAACCCACCCCCATACACATGTATATACATACGTCCACACACGCAAATATACATACCTACACAGCTTTCCATGGTTTACCCCAGACGCCTCACATGCCCTGATTCAATCCACCGACAGCACGTCAACCCCGGTATACCACATCGATCCAATTCACTCCATTCCTTGCCCTCCCTTCACCCTCCCGCACGTTCAGGCCTCGATCACACAAAATCCCCTTCACTCCATCTTTCCACCTCCAATTTGGTCTCCCACTTCTCCTCGTTCCCTCCACCTCCGACACATATATCCTCTCGGTCAATCCTTCCTCACTCATTCTCTCCATGTGCCCAAACCATTTCAAAACACTCTCTTCTGCTCTCTCAACCACGCTCTTTTCACTTCCACACACCTCTCTTACCCTTATGTTACTTACTCGATCAAACCACCTCACACCACACATTGTCCTCAAACATCTCACTTCCAGCACATCTACACTTCTGCGCACAACTCTATCCATAGCCCACGCTTCGCAACCATACAACATTGTTGGAACCACTATTCCTTCAAACATACCCATTTTTGCTCTCCGAGACAATGTTCTCGACCTCCGCACATTCTTCAAGGCTCCCAGAATTTTCGCCCCCTCCCCCACCCTATGATCCACTTCCGCCTCCATGGTTCCATCCGCCGCCTGATCCACTCCCAGACACCTAAAACACTTTACTTCCTCCAGTTTTTCTCCATTCAAACTTACCTCCCAATTGACTTGACCCTCAACCCTACTGTACCTAATAACCTTGCTCTTATTCACATTTACTCCTAACTTTCTTCTTTCACACACTTTACCAAACTCAGTCACCAGCTTCTGCAGTTTCTCACATGAATCAGCCACCAGCGCTGTATCATCAGCGAACAACAACTGACTCACTTCCCAAGCTCTCTCATCCCCAACAGACTTCATACTTGCCCCTCTTTTCAAAACTCTTGCATTCACCTCCCTAACAACCCCATCCATAAACAAATTAAACAACCATGGAGACATCACACACCCCTGCCGCAAATATATATATATATATATATATATATATATATATATATATATATATATATATATATATATATATATATATATATATATATAACATACAAACCTCTAACAGCCAGGATCGAACCCGGGACCCCTGTGCAACAGGTGGGAGCGCTACCGCTAGGCTATGATCGCCCCTAAAAGGGATATGACTATTCGAACACTATGTACTCGAACACCCTTCGTCTCACGTTGGTGAGCAACGGGGTCTACACCGGTCGTTTCCCATCAGGCTCACACAGCCAGCAGATAGCATTTTACCCAACCTAACTGTACAACACGGAGGTAGTGGTTCCGTGTTCTACGCAGGGGTCCCGGGTTCGATCCCGGCTGTTGGAGGACACAAATTCCTCAGAAAACATCGTCCTTCACCACCAGGTTTCTGCGACCTGTGAACACAACAGTAGAACACAGTCTATCCTGGACGCTCTCTCTCTCTCTCTCTCTCTCTCTCTCTCTCTCTCTCTCTCTCTCTCTCTCTCTCTCTCTCTCTCTCATCCCTGAAGGCAGCAGTAACCTCTGAAGGAAGGAAGGGCCTTTTATGACCCTCCCAGGCCTCCCTCCCTCCCTCCTTCCCTCCCTCTAGACTCGGCCTTCTTGAAGCGCTCTTCCCGTGGACTCCATACTGAGGTGAAGTGTTTGATCTTCATCTCCTGCAGGAGCAGCGGTACTCTCTCTCTCTCTCTCTCTCTCTCTCTCTCTCTCTCTCTCTCTCTCTCTCTCTCTCTCTCTCTCTCTCTCTCTCTCTCTCTCTGTAGTGACCCGGACGTGAAACGACTGTGACCCGAAACTGGTGGAGGCTTTTGGCGAGAGGTTTTTTTTTCCCCTCTTTATGGGTTCGTGACCTGTGATGTGAGGTGCGGTACGAAACTGGTGGTCTTGTGTTATATTTAGGTTCTGGCCTGAATCTGTTGTTTAGATATGGTATTTTGGCAATGACCTGAAACTCATCTCTGAAGCGTAAGATCAGCTTGGACCTGAAGTAGATACAATCAACAAAGCTTGTTTTGTAACCAGCTTGTTCGGGTGTATAACCTGAAATTGCATTCGGGACCTGAAACAGGTCTTCTGACCTGAGAACTCCACTGTGACCTGCAACTTATGAATTTAGCGTGTTTGTAGAACAGTTCTTATTGGTCAGTAAGTCCACAACAAACAGTTACGAAGAACTACTTTACCACCAACACTGAGGACGAAAGAAGCGATAAGGGAATCTTCGAACTTTGATAAGAAAGTAAGATATACACAGAATAACCCTTTATCTGTAGATAACAACTGGCCAGCATTCTGTGTTTGGACGACCTCCCAGCTACTGGATAGTGGCTATCCCCAGTCCTCCACGAGTCTGGCTAGATGACGTCCTGACCAATGGATAGTGAGTGACCTACCCCAGCCATCTTGCCTGGTCCTGTCTGGACCACACAGATCCTACAACCCTTAGGATCTTCCAAGGATTCCAAGGATCTTGACTCGGGGTAATTTGATTCTCTGGAGCGATACTGCTCCAGGGAGGGAGGGAGATAAGGAGGGAGAGTGGGAGGGAGGGAGGGAGGGAAAGTGGGAGAGAAAGAGAGTAGCTTGGGGGAGGGAGAGGAAAATATTTGGGTCAGTCCAAACTCTAGGCGTAAGATAAAGCCCAGAACCTAACAAGAGACACCTCTCTCCTCTGCAATGGTCGGATCCCATGTGTGTGTGTGTGTGTGTGTGTGTGTGTGTGTGTGCGTGTGTGTGTGTGTGTGTGTGTGTGTGTGTAGTTACCTATTTGTACTGTAGAGGGAGGGAGTTTTACACTAGTGTGGCTCCATCTCTTGATCCACCTTCTATGTGGCCTACATCATCCACGTCCTCTGTCATGATACTCCATTCCTCCACCACACTTATACTTCTAAAGTAATGATTTACTTCTTTTCTCATAAGTGTCTTGCTTAGTGTCATGTTATGTTCTCTGGTTCCTCTGTTCTCGCCCCTCTTGAAGAACTGTTCATTGTTCACGTCATTGAACTGTTTCATAAACGTAAGGGTTTATTTCTTTTTTTTATCTCTTCCTTCTTTATCACTTCCTTCTTTATCACTTCCTTCTTTATCTCTTCTTTCTTTATCTCTTCTTTCTTTATCTCTTCTTTCTTTATCTCTTCTTTCTTTATCTCTTCTTTCTTTATCTCTTCTTTCTTTATCCTACTCACTATCACTATTATCATCACCGACCCACCATGATCAACTTCACTATCATCACTATCACCACCATCACGATTACCATGAATCGAACAATCACCATCACCATCCTCACCATCACCATCCTCACCATCACCATCACCATCCTCACCATCACCATCCTCACCATCACCATCACCATCCTCACCATCACCATCCTCACCATCACCATCACCATCCTCACCATCACCCTCACCATCACCATCCTCACCATCACCATCACCATCCTCACCATCATCCTCACCATCACCCTCACCATCACCATCCTCACCATCACCCTCACCATCACCATCCTCACCATCACCATCACCATCCTCACCATCATCCTCACCATCACCCTCACCATCACCATCCTCACCATCACCCTCACCATCACCATCCTCACCATCACCATCACCATCCTCACCATCACCCCTCACATCCCTCACCATCAACCATCCTCACCATCACCATCCTCACCATCACCTCACCATCACCCTCACCATCACCATCCTCACCATCACCTCCTCCACCACTCACCATCACCATCTCACCATCCATCCTCCCATCACCTCACCATCACACCATCCTCACCATCACCATCCTCACCATCACCTCACCTCACCACCTCACCATCCCTCACCATACCCTCACCATCACCATCCTCACCATCACCCTCACACATCACCATCCTCACCATCACCCTCACCATCACCATCCCACCTCTCACCATCACCATCCTCACCATCACACCCTCACCATCACCATCCTCACCATCACCCTCACATCACCATCTCACCATCACCATCCTCACCATCACCACATCCTCACCATACCCTCACCATCACCATCCTCACCATCACCATCCTCACCATCACCCTCACCATCACCATCCTCACCATCACCATCCTCACCATCACCCTCACCATCACCCTCACCATCACCCTCACCATCACCATCCTCACCATCACCCTCACCATCACCATCCTCACCATCACCATCACCATCCTCACCATCACCATCCTCACCATCACCATCCTCACCATCACCATCCTCACCATCACCCTCACCATCACCCTCACCATCATCCTCACCATCACCCTCACCATCACCATCTCACCATCACCATCCTCACCATCATCCTCACCATCACCCTCACCATCACCATCCTCACCATCACCATCCTCACCATCACCCTCACCATCACCCTCACCATCACCCTCACCATCACCATCCTCACCATCATCCTCACCATCACCCTCACCATCACCCTCACCATCACCATCCTCACCATCACCATCCTCACCATCACCATCCTCACCATCACCATCCTCACCATCACCCTCACCATCACCCTCACCATCACCCTCACCATCACCATCCTCACCATCACCATCCTCACCATCATCCTCACCATCACCCTCACCATCACCATCCTCACCATCACCATCCTCACCATCACCCTCACCATCACCCTCACCATCACCAGGACCCCGTCCCCAGCACCTCCCTCCTCGCCACCAGGTTCCTGGCTCTAACAACAAGTTGTTCATCATGAACATCTTGTTCATGACGTAGATCAAGGCCAACCCGCTGGGCAAGAGAAGGAATTGCTTATAAGATTATATATACCGTATATATGACTGCTATAAGCAAAGGTATACATTTACTCCTGCCATCTCATATGTCGTAATATATATATATATTTATATATATATATATATATATATATATATATATATATATATATATATATATATATATATATATATATATATATATATATATATATATATATATATATATATATATATATATATATATGAGTCCACGGGGAAAATGAAACACGAAAAGTTCCCAAGTGCACTTTCGTGTAATAATCACATCATCAGGGGAAACACAAGAGAGAAATATAACAGTCAGTTGATATACATCGAAGAGACGAAGCTAGGACGCCATTTGGTAAACATGTGATTGTCCAAAACATACAACGATTATCTTGATCACGCGCAAAATTGTGATCCTTTCCAATATGTATATATATATCTATAGTCAGTGGAGACGAATTCTCGACATATGATCAAGATTCCCAATTTCTTAGGGGCAGACTTAGGTATTTGTGAGACGTAGGGTTTGCAAGATCGATAAGATTCGACAGTGTTGCCTAGTGTGGCTATTACACTAAGTGACAGAATTACTGAGCCATTTAAGGAGATGGAGGAAGTTCTGAGTGAAGTTTTAAGGGGGAGTAACTGGTAAAACTTAAGTTGCGTTAAGCTTAACTTAGTTGTGATTGGCCCTCTGGGAGAACCAGCGTCCAAATCTGAGTTTATGGATGAAGCTGAGACGCGGAGGAGGAAGAGATGGGGAGAGGGAGTGGTAGTGTTGGGTCACCAGCGTAGGAATACATATGATCATCTGCTGAAGGAGGGAAAGGCTGGTGCATCGACCATACCTGAGGGAAAGCCTGGTGTATCGACCATACCTGGGGGAAAGCCTGGTGCATCGACCCTACCTGAGGGAAAGCCTGGTGCATCGACCATACCTGGGGGAAAGCCTGGTGCATCGACCATATCTGAGGGAAAGCTAGACGTGAGAGAACAGAATGTGGGAGGAAAGCCAGATATAGGAAGCTTGAAGATGAGACCCCGATGCCACACCTTGTCTATATATCTTTCGAGATATGAAGAACAACAACACAGGATTACCTTAAGTCTCTCTGAATGACCAGACGTTAGCAACATCATCAGTGGACCTGGTCTTGCCAGAGCCAGAGAGGAAACTTTGAGGCTCAAGATATCTAAGAAAATGGAAGTGGACAATGGATTCTAAGACTCTGGCGATTGTAGAAAACCCAGGTGCACTGTAGAGGTAAGAGGTTTTTCTCACTTTATTGACACACACACAGTTCCATAACTGATCACTGGGAGGCGTTCACCCTCAGTCCTACGTGCCACTGTTAGCAAAAGCATCGCCTCCAGTAGACAGTGAGAGGACTGAACTCCCATACGAGGTAGAAGGAGTGGGGTCGCATTTGGGGGCAGGCATGCGAGCGACGCCTCTCACGACCACTACTGAATGTTGATCGAGTGTCGGCTCTCACACACACACACACCACCTCCTCCCTCAGGCTATGGCCATCAACAGTGAAGGGATATGCAGCATTCCCATCACCATCATCACTATACAGCTACGGGCAGCGCTGCATGTCATAAGAGACAGACTGTTTCATATTTTCTATTTCAAACTACTGGTTCAAGGTAACAGTTTGGCTTCCTACTGGTATACCTGGCGGACACATGTTTTCGTGAAGTTGGTTGATTAAGGAAGGTAAAGGAAGGGGTTGGACAGGGTAAGGTACAGATCAGGGGTTCAACACACAAGGCTTGGGCACCGTCAGCAGAGAGAGAGAGAGAGAGAGAGAGAGAGAGAGAGAGAGAGAGAGAGAGAGAGAGAGAGAGAGAGAGAGAGAGAGGCTGACTCTTTCGCCAACCTCTTATGATGATGGACGACCTCGACTCTGAACTTCTGCAAGAAAACAGAACTGATGAATATTCACCCACAGTTCTCTCACCCTCGACATTAGTTTTTTCCATTTTCTTTTTACCCTCCTGAACAGTGCACGCCTCTCACTACTCCTCTCTCTCTCTCTCTCTCTCTCTCTCTCTCTCTCTCTCTCTCTCGTCTCCCAAAGCCCCCATGGAGCGGCCCCGTCCTCCACCTTAATCTTTCAGAAGGAAGGTAATCCCCTTCTGCTGTGGAGCCTCCATTATCATGCCTGATGTACAGGCAAGCACTGAGGTTTTCACTGAGTCTGGTCTCACTCGCAGGGACCGAGTCACCCTCGCCCGTCTTTTAACCTCAACTTCTCGTCCAGATTTTCCTCACTTTTCCCCAACTAACTCGAGCCTGATGTCTTCATATGTGCCGCTTCTCACCGCCCGGAGTTCCCGCCTTCCTCCACATATACCCCTCAGCTCCTGACAGCTGACTGTGGTGGAGCGCCTCACACACACACACACAGCCACACACACACACACACATGTCGTGTACCAGGTAGACGTCGTGTACCAGGTAGACGTAGTGTACCAGGTAGACGTAGTGTACCAGGTAGACGTAGTGTACCAGGTAGACGTAATGTCATATGTAGACTCGAGCAACTACGTGTTGGTGGGTGTTCATCTTTCGTGGACTGTTTCCATATTTTCTGGTCCGAAGAGAAAAAAGAATTTTGTATTGACTAATTCCGTGGCATTGGTCATACATATGTATGTATGGAGAGTGGTCATCATGTATGTATGGATGAGTACACAAAAACACACACACCCACACACACACACACACACACACACACATATATATATATATATATATATATATATATATATATATATATATATATATATATATATATATATATATATATATATATATATATAGGTTTGTATGTTTGAATGTAGGTTTGCGGCAGGGGTGTGTGATGTCTCCATGGTTGTTTAATTTGTTTATGGATGGGGTTGTTAGGGAGGTGAATGCAAGAGTTTTGAAAAGAGGGGCAAGTATGAAGTCTGTTGTGGATGAGAGAGCTTGGGAAGTGAGTCAGTTGTTGTTCGCTGATGATACAGCACTGGTGGCTGATTCATGTGAGAAGCTGCAGAAGCTGGTGACTGAGTTTGGTAAAGTGTGTGAAAGAAGAAAGTTAAGAGTAAATGTGAATAAGAGCAAGGTTATTAGGTACAGTAGGGTTGAGGGTCAAGTCAACTGGGAGGTAAGTTTGAATGGAGAAAAACTGGAGGAAGTAAAGTGTTTTAGATATCTGGGAGTGGATCTGGCAGCGTATGGAACCATGGAAGCGGAAGTGGATCATAGGGTGGGGGAGGGGGCGAAAATCCTGGGAGCCTTGAAGAATGTGTGGAAGTCGAGAACATTATCTCGGAAAGCAAAAATGGGTATGTTTGAAGGAATAGTGGTTCGAACAATTTTGTATGGTTGCGAGGCGTGGGCTATGGATAGAGTTGTGCGCAGGAGGGTGGATGTGCTGGAAATGAGATGTTTGAGGACAATGTGTGGTGTGAGGTGGTTTGATCGAGTAAGTAACGTAAGGGTAAGAGAGATGTGTGGAAATAAAAAGAGCGTGGTTGAGAGAGCAGAAGAGGGTGTTTTGAAATGGTTTGGGCACATGGAGAGAATGAGTGAGGAAAGATTGACCAAGAGGATATATGTGTCGGAGTTGGAGGGAACGAGGAGAAGTGGGAGACCAAATTGGAGGTGGAAAGATGGAGTGAAAATGATTTTGTGTGATCGGGGCCTGAACATGCAGGAGGGTGAAAGGAGGGCAAGGAATAGAGTGAATTGGATCGATGTGGTATACCGGGGTTGACGTACTGTCAGTGGATTGAATCAGGGCATGTGAAGCGTCTGGGGTAAACCATGGAAAGCTGTGTAGGTATGTATATTTGCGTGTGTGGACGTGTATGTATATACATGTGTACGGGGGTGGGTTGGGCCATTTCTTTCGTCTGTTTCCTTGCACTACCTCGCAAACGCAGGAGACAGCGACAAAGAAAAAAAAAAAAAAAAAATATACATATATATATATATATATATATATATATATATATATATATATATATATATATATATATATATATATATATATATATATATATATATATATATATATATCCCTGGGGATAGGGGAGAAAGAATACTTCCCACGTATTCCCTGCGTGTCGTAGAAGGCGACTAAAAGGGGAGGGAGCGGGAGGCTGGAAATCCTCCCCTCTCACTTTTTTTTTTGATTTTCCAAAAGAGGGAACAGGGGGGGGGGGCCCAGGTGGGGATGTTCCCTCAAGGGCCCAGTCCTCTGTTCTCAACGCTACCTCGCTGATGCGGGAAATGGCGAATAGTATGAAAAAAAAAAAAAAAAAAATATATATATATATATATATGTGTGTGTGTGTGTGTGTGTGTGTGTGTGTGTGTGTGTCTACTCATGCATACACACATGAAGACCAGTTTCCAAAGACTGAGAAGGTTTTGACAGGACACGAGGCAAGACGTGGCCCAATCTACATGAAAGCCTCCATACTCACACACATACACACACACACACACACACACACACACACACACACACACACACACACACACGAGAACTCCCACTGTAATTTCCACTTTGGTAAAGCTCATCCACATGTTCAGAAATCCACTGGAACCGGCAGTGAGGTCTAGAAACAAAGGGTTCCAGTATTGTGTGTGTGCGACTGATTGTGTACCTGGGTTGTATGTATGTAGGTACTAATGTATACACACAAAAAGGACACACAAAGGTTCCACACACACACATACACAGAACTTACATACATATGTCATGTATATATGTATTTATGCATGTATGCATGTATGTATGTATGTATGAATATATGTATGTATGTATGTATGTATGTATGTATGTATTTATGTATGTATGTATGTATGTATGTATGTATGTATGTATGGATGTATGTATGCATGAATGTATGTATGAATGTATGTATGAATGAATGTATGTATGTATGTATGTATGTATGTATGTATGTATGTATGTATGTATGTATGTATGTATGTATGTATGAACGTATGTGTGAATGAATGTATGTATGTATGTATTTATGTATGTATGTATGTATGTATGTATGTATGTATGTATGTATGTATGTATGTATGTATGCATGTATGCATGTATGTATGTGCGTATGTATGAGGTCATTCATGCTGGACTAACTGATGCCTCGTAAACACAAGACCTCCTCTTATTAAACCTTCATGTCAACATCAAGAATAATCTCATGTTACAGAAATGTTCTCTGAACCACTGCGTCCTGTATCAGCAAGAGTTCAGTCAGCCTTCTGTGTGCGTCGCACTTGCCTACGTCCACAAGGGAACGCAAACAGACGATACGTGGCTAAACAGGATTCTACGAAATGTTGATCGTATCTGACATTTTTTCTGGAGGGATTGAACCCAACCCACGACCTGGAAGGGAACATATGATGTGGATCACATTGCCGTGGTTGTTGACGTTGTTTTGGCACAACCTGAAGGTTGAGTGGACATGGCCTGAGCAAGGGTGTGACCACTGCTGAGATGAGGGTTGTGTTGCGTCCAACCTCCACTGAGGAAGCTAATGATTTGTGTCTGGTTCGATTCTTGCCCCACGTGTTCTCGCTGCCTGGGCAAGTGGCCATCGGTGCTATGACGAGTCTGGTGTTATGGTTTTGATTTTGCTGTAAGAACGGCATTTTTCATTGTGCGTTCCTACCCATCCTGTCGGATGTACAGAGAGTGCACAAATGGTGTCGCGTCTCGCCATACGTTGCTTGGATGTGCTGACTTGTTGCAACCAAGTGTAACCAAAGAAAGAAAAGATGGTAATGCCTCCAAGGTGTTGATGGGATTACAGTCCCTCATGGTAAGTATGGCTTACATAGGGCTGCCGGAATGCCGTACAAGGTAAATTCTTGGCCTCTGCTGTGTTGGAAACCTTCGATCCATTTGAATATGTCACAGTCCCAGAGGTGAGATATACTCCCGTTGTTGCCATAGATCACAATGGTAAACATCACATGTGATAACCACAGGAAATGCTTTCTTTCTGTTCCACCATCGTTCTCTGAGAACATCCATACATGTGTCATGGACTGCCGTATCCTTTGATCATGGGAGGTGGGACGGTGGTTTGAGATGTTGAATTCTAATGCAGTGAAATATTCCAAGTAACCGAAGCCTGGCAGAGGATTTGGTGAGGGGAAGGACTCTTTGATGTTGGGTCTGTATCCCCGGCCACCACGAGGGACTGAAAACATCACTGGATGTCTTAGAAACAGGAATATTTTGGAACTCCTGCTGCCACTGACCATGACTTTAAACCATTGGCTATTTGTCGTTGCTCCTTCGCAAAACAGGTCATCACTGATGCTGATTTGGACTGCCCATTGATCAAGCATTGTAGATATGTATCAAGCAACATCTCTAGACCTCGCCATCTCTGCGAGTTAAAGAGACTGGATCAGGCGGAGACATCTCTCCTCGCTTACATTTACATATCATCAAGATAATACCCAGAGCAGTGTATCAGAAGCTGAGCTGTTTATAGTCAAGTATATTTTATGATCTCGACGTCTGAGCTTGACTATAGATTGTTCCTGTAGCTGAGAATATGATGAAACATGACATTACGGTTATACGCTATGAGTTGAAGTCATTGTATGAGCGGCTGGTGTGTTTGGGAAGGATAGCAGTTATGTATATAGTGGTGAGGGAACGATCATAGATATTGCATATAGAAGACTGAAATACAATGATAGAATACATGGTTTCCGGTACAGATGAGGAGATAGATAAAGATATAGATATGTAGATAGTAGAAAATACGTAGTATACATAATGACATACTTGTTGATGAAATGGGCAAATGTAACGTCTATTCCGAGTTTGGAGGTGTGGATGACCTTGTAGAAAACCTCGGTCGTGTGTGAGGTCACACACACGACCGAGGTTGTAGTCTACAGGTTGTGAGGGATCGAGTCCTTCCAGGATAGAGGAGGGGTCCTTCCAGGATACGAGGATCTTTACGGACGAAGGTCTGGACAAAGCTGTGGTTCTGTCACAAAGGAGGAGTTTGGGGCACACACACACACACACACACACACACACACACATACACACACACACACACATACACATCCACGTGCGAGCCATCATCATTTCCAACAGTGAGGGTCGGGAAAGTGACGCGACAGAGAGAGAGAGAGAGAGAGAGAGAGAGAGAGAGAGAGAGAGAGAGAGAGAGAGAGAGAGAGAGAGAGAGACTCCCTTTACTTGAGTGACATCATTTATATGAATGAAAATTAACGAAAGGGACTCATACAAATTCCTCGTGTTACTCCATGATTATAATCAATACCTGGAGGGGAATGAAGGAAGTATTCAATTCCTTACGCATCTTCCAACCTTCCCTCAGGGCGACCTACGCGCACCTATTACGCCGATTAACGCAACATCTCATACCGAACATCAATGAGACATTTAGGAAAGCAGCAATGTTTTCTTTTCCTTTTCTTTAGATAAGGGAAGATTATTCTTATATGAATATTCATGATGTATCCTTATATGAATATTCATGATGTATCCTTATATGAATATTCATGATGTATCCTTATATGAATATTTATAATGTATTCTTATATGAATATTCATGATGTATTCTTATATGAATATTTATGATGTATTCTTATATGAATATTCATGATGTATCCTTATATGAATATTCATGATGTATTCTTATATGAATATTCATGATGTATCCTTATATGAATATTTATGATGTATTCTTATATGAATATTCATGATGTATTCTTATATGAATATTCATGATGTATCTTTAATTCTAACACCTTATCAGTTTTCTTGTGATACATTATCAAGACGTATCATTACGTATTGACGTGTCCTTCACTCAGACGCTTCACAAAAAGAGGGAAACGTGGATAATGGCATGAGGTTGGTCAATGACAAGCTAATTTGAATTTCAAAGTATTTCGAGTTGAGCTAAGACCAGAAATATTAACATCTTCAACTACTGTTGTATTTTGCTGTCAAACATCAGAAGGAGACTAGAAGTTTGGCCATCGTATTGAAGAGCGATAAAATGTTTGGAAATATTGGCAGATGACACATTCACAATGACGTAACTGGAAGAGTTAGTGTAGTGGAGGAAAGAAAATACATAATGGTGTTAATGATTTATGATCATCCAGATGACCTTAATGAGCCTGAAGACAGAACATTTGATGATAATGAAGGAACAATGATTAAGATGCACGAACCAGCAAGACACACTCTCCTCACACATGGCGTAAATCTAACAATGGGAGATTGTAATCATAGAGATACAGTGTAAGGAAATATTGACCTTAATTGAATCAAATGATTCATGGAGGCCAAAGTTCTTGCATTTTTTATAATAGGAAAGTCACCATTCATCATCAGCAACTTACATATGTATCAGAGGGACTGATACACCCTCATCACCAGAACTGATCTTTGTATATAGTAGTATTAATACCAGAAATATAAGATATGATAAGCCAGTAGGACTATGTGATCATATGATGCTTGAGTTCCATTAGGTGGTTAATGAGGTGTTAAAAAGATCAAAGAGGAAACCAAACTCAAAGAGGAGATAGCAACACAGAAGCTAAGCAGTTTCTTAAAGAACATAGATTCGAAGAGAGGATTCCATAGCCATGATATAGATCGCCGTTATACACGGGTCTGTGACACCTATAGCTATAGACAGGGAGGGAAGGCTATGAGAGAGAGAGAGAGAGAGAGAGAGAGAGAGAGAGAGAGAGAGAGAGAGAGAGAGAGAGAGAGAGAGAGAGAGAGAGAGAGAGAGAGAGAGAGAGAGAGATTTGTCTCAGACATGTCGCAAGGCGGAAGAAACTCGTGGACATGATGGTGCAACAGCTGGTCAGCGTGTGGCAGGTATGGAAGAGCCAGGATGGAGTGCAGAGCGAAAAACTCTTACAAAAAATTATCGTGGACAAGGGAGGAAATAATCCCAACCTCTTCCATAATGAATTATCAAGTTATCGAACAACGAATCCAGCCAATGAATCAGACAAGATCTTATGGGATGATGTGTGGATGTGTGAGAAGATAAGATGGCAATTTTTCTTCATAACTGTTGAAGAAACGTACATATGGACTTGACAGACCCTGGGAAGCACTGTATGAGAAGAATATAATGCCAAGGGAAAGGAAAAGGACACATTTCATGTCTCCTTAAAAACGGAGGTCAGATAGTTGCTCTGGACTACAGACTGGCGTTTCGGACGTGTGTGGTATGTGAGGTGCTGGAAAAGAACATAAATAAGGCAACAGACGACTCCCAGAACATGAGAAACTACCCAAGTGAGAGGGAAAATGGACCCAGGGAACAGAGGTCATCAGTAACAGATCTCATATACTTTTTTAAGTGAATTTTTTGTGACATTTGTTTTAAAAGAAGAAAAAAAGAAAAGATTGTTTCCTGGTCAGTCAGAAAGCATTTGACACTGAAACATAAAAGGTTGCTCAAGAAAATGGATTTTCAAGTGAGAGTAAAGGGGTACATTACTTCAGTGGATGGAAAATTACCTCAGTAAGGGGTGGGGGGGGAGACAAAGGACACAAGTATGAAGACGTTTTATGAAATGAGTTGGATTCAGCAGTGGAGCGCTGCAGGTTTGGGCTCTTGGATCAACGTTCTTCTTTAGCTATGTACTCATAGCTGAACGTATTTGCAGATGATGCTGAAGTCATGAGAAACTTGAGGAGGATGAGAATTTCATCACCTTACAAGCGAACCTGGACGAACTTTGGAGTTGCCCTGATACATGGATGAAGAAATTCAACCCAAATAAAGTTATGGGGGTAGGAGAGAGTGAGAGAAGGCTCGATAATGATGTTATCTGGCAGGAAACACGCTGCAGGAACCTAACTCAGAGGATATGCGTAGTCGACCATGTACCTAACCTGTCAACAGAGCTCACCATAACTAGAGTTCACCATAACTAGAGTTCACCGTAGCCAGAGTTCACCGTAGCCAGAGTTCATCGTAGCCAGAGTTCACCGTAGCCAGCGTTCACCTTAGGAGAATTACCTAGAAGGCAAACTGTCTTCTTGCAAATATCTAAATTGCGTTTAAGTCTGCTGCTGGGAACATATTCAGGAAATTAAGCAGAGCGTATGTTAGGTCAACATGCAGATACGCCACTTAAGTTTGGTCATCATACTTAAAGAAAATGGCAAACGTCCAAACGAGGCCAACGAAGGTGGTACCAGGATTAACAGCGCTGAGTTACAACTGAATTAAGGATCGTACATTTGCATACTATGGAAGAAAGAAGAATAAGGGGTGACTTGATCACAACCTTCAAGATTCGTAACCTGTTTCGTGAGGTTAATAATGAACAGTTGTTCTTATCATGCAAAGAACAACAAGAACAACAACAGAACATAAGAGGGAGCTAATGAAGAACATGTTGTTCAGTGTTATGCAGCGGATGAACGGCGTATTGTGAATAATGACGTCATACACGAATTGTAAAAGTTGTGCATGAGAGTGGGAGAGGAAGTTCACGCGATGGGGACACCAAGAAGGTAGAACTTCCTCAGTGTCCTGCACACACACACACACACACACACAAACACACACGCGCGCAGCCATGCCCTCAAGGCCCAAGATCGTCCTTGACACTTGGGGTAGTGGGTCGTCGCCTGTGGGATATGCTGGGGGAGAGGAAGGTAGTAGGGGGAACAGCGCATCTCCGCTGATACAGGGGAATGTGGGGGAGGGTGTTGGGGGGGTGTGGGGGAGGGTGTTGGTGGGGGGGTGTGGGGAGATACAGAGGGATGTGGGGGAGGGTGTTGGTGGGTGTGGGGGAGGGTGTTGGTGGGTGTGGGGGAGGGTGTTGGTGGGTGTGGGGGAGAGTGGTGGGTGGCGGTGGTGGGAGAGAGGCGCACATATCTGTGCCTGGCCTTGTGAGGGGCAGTGTAACATGATGCCTTGTGAGGAGGCTTGTGCCACGCTGCTCCTCCGAAGTGGCTCCCTCCCTCCCTCCTTCCCTCCTGTGGTGGGGGGGACACAGTGGGCGTCTGAGAGCAGCTAGGACAAGGTTCTCAGCTCCCACAGGAAGAAAAAATGAAGCGTCTCTGGTATTTTATTGGAATTTCACTTTCCTAAAGATTTTATATGACGAGTGTAGGGAGTGGAGGAGGTGGAGGGGCAGGCGGAGGGTAGGTGGAGGGTAGGTGGAGGGTAGGTGGAGGGAAGGAACATAAGGATAACACAGGAGACGTAGAAAGTGTAGGGCGTGTCTCTGGTCTTGGGGGGGGCAACTGGTGCCCCGTGTCGTTATGGAAACCACTGCTCGATCAATCCTCCACCAGCCCAACCCGCCCATACCTCCCCTCGCTCTCCCTCTCTCTCTCTCTCTCCTCTCTCTCTCTCTCTCTCTCTCTCTCTCTCTCTCTCTCTCTCTCTCTCTCTCTCTCTCTCTCTCTCTCTCTCTCTCTCTCTCTCTCCCATCACCGGCACACACTCGCACTGATCTTAAAATGCTAATATTTAACAGCCCATCAGAACGCCCCCCCAACCCCTCCCTCTCTCTCTCTCTCCCTCCCCTCACTCACTGCCACCACCCCCTCTCCCTACCCTCACTCACTGGCACTACCCCCTCTCCATACCCTCACTCACTGGCACTACCCCCTCTCCCTACCCTCACTCACTGCCACTACCCCTCTCCCTACCCTCACTCACTGGCACTACCCCCTCTCTCTACCCTCACTCACTGCCACTACCCCCTCTCCCTACCCTCACTCACTGCCACTACCCCCTCTCCCTACCCTCACTCACTGGCACTACCCCTCTCCCTACCCTCACTCACTGGCACTACCCCTCTCCCTACCCTCACTCACTGGCACTACCCCCTCTCCCTACCCTCACTCACTGCCACTACCCCCTCTCCCTACCCTCACTCACTGCCACTACCCCCTCTCCCTACCCTCACTCACTGCCACTACCCCCTCTCCCTACCCTCACTCACTGGCACTACCCCCTCTCCCTACCCTCACTCACTGCCACTACCCCTCTCCCTACCCTCACTCATTGCCACTACCCTCTCTCTCCCCTCACTCACTATCACCACCCCTCTCACCTTCATCCCTCACTACCACCATCCCTCACTCACCACCGCCGCATCACTCGCCACCATCTCCTCCCTCACTCCACCACAACCTCCAACATCCCTCCAGGCCCCACCTCTGGGTTATACCTTAACACTGTTCCCCTTACCGGTTGTATGTGTTATGATGCCCAGAGAGAGAGAGAGAGAGAGAGAGAGAGAGAGAGAGAGAGAGAGAGAGAGAGAGAGAGAGAGAGAGAGAGAGAGAGAGAGAGAGAGAGAGAGAGAGACCTCAGCCAAGAACACTTTATATGATAAAGTGAATTCTCTCGTTTTCCTGGAGTTGTTCATATTTAAGGTTGGGTGTGTGTGTGTGTGTTGTGTGTGTGTGTGTGTGTGTGTGTGTGTGTGTGTGTGTGTGTGTGTGTTCAGCCACTCATAAATGAGAGGTGTTGTCTAAAACGCTATTACAAGTCTGGTGTCTCTCTATCCTGACGGCGAGGCCAGCTTGTGGTGCTGGCTTGTGGCACACTGAGGCAACTTGTGGTAAATTGGAGGAAACTTATGGTAAACTGAGGGAAACTTGTGGTAAAGTGGAAGAAACTTGTAATAAACTGAGGGAAACTTGTGGTAAAGTAGGAGAAACTAGTGATAAGTTGAGGGAAACTTGTGGTAAACTTAAAGAAACTTGTGGTAAACTTAGGGAAACTTGTGGTAAAGTAGGAGAAACTTGTAATAAACTTAGGGAAACTTGTGGTAAACTTAAAGAAACTTGTGGTAAAAGTAGGGAAACTTTAGGTAGACTGAGAGGAACTTGTGGTAATCTGAAGGAAACGTGTGGTAAACTGAGGGAAACTTGTGTAAACCGAGAGTGAGCTTGTGGTAAACTAAGGCAGCTTAAGGTAAATTAATGGAACTTGTGGTAAACTGAAGCGAACTTTTGGTAATCTTAAGGAACTTGTTGTAAACTTATGGAACTTAAGTAAACTAAAGGACCTACTGTTAGATCTGGTGAGGGCTGGTGGTGGTGTTGGTGAGGGCTGGTGGTAATGTTGGTGAGGGCTGGTGATGGTGGTGGTGAGGGCTGGTGGTGGTGGTGTTGGTGAGGGCTGGTGGTAATGTTGGTGAGGGCTGGTGGTAATGTTGGTGAGGGCTGGTGGTGATGTTGGTGAGGGCTGGTGGTAATGTTGGTGAGGGCTGGTGGTGGTGTTGGTGAGGGCTGGTGGTGTTGGTGAGGGCTGGTGGTGGTGGTGTTGGTGAGGGCTGGTGGTGGTGGTGTTGGTGAGGCCTGCTGGTGATGGTGTTGGTGAGGGCTGGTGGTGGTGTTGGTGAGGGCTGGTGGTGGTGTTGGTGAGGGCTGGTGGTAATGTTGGTGAGGGCTGGTGGTGGTGTTGGTGAGGGCTGCTGGTGTTGGTGAGAGCTGCTGGTGGTGTTGGTGAGGGCTGGTGGTGGTGTTGGTGAGGGCTGGTGGTGGTGTTGGTGAGGGCTGGTGATGGTGTTGGTGAGGGCTGGTGGTGATGTTGGTGAGGGCTGGTGATGGTGTTGGTGAGGGCTGGTGGTAATGTTGGTGAGGGCTGGTGGTGTTGGTGAGGGCTGCTGGTGTTGGTGAGAGCTGCTGGTGGTGTTGGTGAGGGCTGGTGGTGGTGTTGGTGAGGGCTGGTGGTGGTGTTGGTGAGGGCTGGTGATGGTGTTGGTGAGGGCTGGTGGTGATGTTGGTGAGGGCTGGTGATGGTGTTGGTGAGGGCTGGTGGTAATGTTGGTGAGGGCTGGTGGTGGTGTTGGTGAGGGCTGCTGGTGTTGGTGAGAGCTGCTGGTGGTGTTGGTGAGGGCTGGTGGTGGTGGTGGTGAGGGCTGGTGGTGTTGGTGAGGGCTGGTGGTGTTGGTGAGGGCTGGTGGTGGTGGTGGTGGTGATTGCTGCTCACGGTGGTGTTGGTGAGGGTTAGTTGTGATGGTGAGGTTGGTGAGAGATGGTGGTGGCGAGATGTGTTGCCAGGCAGCGTTAAGCACAAGAGCACAATAGCCTCATTTGCATACATCCATATTCTAGTTATCACGTACAGTGTTCCTGAACAAGTGACTATACAACCAAGCCCCCCACACTTTGTTTACCTTGTTTATCTTAATCGCTTCCTATGCCTTGGCTCAGCCCATTAACAGCACCCCCTTCCCCCCGCCCCACGTACCACATAGATCCAATTCCTTTTGTGAAGCTCACACATCTTGCCTTCCTGAATGTTCAGGCCATCCACATACCTCCACATTTTCCCATATACCACACCTCTACTTCCTCCTCCTACTCCTCCTCCTCCTCCTCCTCCTCCTCCTCGATTTCTCCCTCTATCTAGGTCCCTCCCCTTCCAGTGCATGGTTTCTCTTGGTGAATCTCTCGTCACTCATCCTCTCCAAGTGCCTGAACCATTTCAGCACACCTTAGTCTGCTCTCTAAACCAGATTACATTTACGAACACAATGTCTCTCTGACACTTTCAATTCTCACTTGATCCACCCTCCTCTCATCACATAATGTCCTTAGCCACTTCATCTCCATCACATAATGTCCTCGACCACTTCATCCCCATCACATAACATCCTCAGCCACTTCATCTCCATCACATAATGTCCTCAGCCACTTGATCTCCATCACATAATGTCCTCAGCCACTTGATCTCCATCACATAATGTCCCTCGACCACTTCATCTCCCTCACATCCACCCTTCTCCCATCCCTTGTAATCAACGCCCAAGACCGCTATGTCTTCATATATCTAATTTCATCCTTACAGAGCGATCCTCTCCTCCTGTATGCTCCTTAGCGCATCAAGAACCTTTATCTTGTGACTCACTCCAGTCCCTGAAGCTCCATCTGTTGACATATTCTTTACCTAAACCACTTCCTCCGGGTCCTCCACATTCAAAACATTCTGTGTCTCTCCCCAGCTGTGTCTCTTTACTTTGATTCACGGTTTTTTTTCCCTCAACGTTTTCCTCTCACACAGTAACCCACATTCTGTCTTCAGATTCTGGAATTTCTCTCCGGAGTCTTGCCACCACAACAGCGTCATCTTCAAACAGAAAATGACTCACCAGCCGTACACCCCCACACCAACCACCTTACCCCAGCACACACGGTAGACCTGCCCCTCGCTGAAAGACCTTTACCATTCACCTCCCTCAACACCCCGTCCATAAACAGATTAAACGACCACATTTTTGACGCCGACTCACTTTAAGTGACAACCACTCACCTTCCTCCCGTCCTACTCGAGCACGTTTCCTGCTCTCACGGGATAAATTCTTCTCCGCATTTATTAACTTTCCATATATATATATATATATATATATATATATATATATATATATATATATATATATATATATATATATATATATATATATATATATATATATGAGCATTATACCTGCTTCTCCATCAGACCTCTGGCGTTTCATATTGTAGTACACAACACGTCGAACAGCCTGACTAACCTAGCAATAATAGAGTCACTCCTCCTTCTTGAGAGACGCCTGCAATCACATCCACTCCCTCGCTTTACTGCACTACGTCATCATCTCCTCCTACCAGGTTATCACCACCTCGTCTCCCTCCCTCTCTACCATCCAGCTCGCCAGGACTCACACACCCCACGTCTTACATCGTCCCGTCCAGCGGTCGAGCAAACTACTCGCTGTCATTCCTTTATACTTCTACCTGTTATCACCTCCACTCTCCTTACTGTGACTCCCATTGGCTTCCATATTCTCCTCACTTTAATCACCTCCCTTTTCAAACATATTAGTATTCACTCTAAACATCAGTAGTCTCTCCCCATCTCTCATTGGGCTGGCCATACACATATGCCTCAGTGTGTAGAACACAGACATAGATTAACCAATAAAAGGAAAGATGAATGTGCTCAGCTGCTCTGAGGAGGAATATTAAATTTCGTCCAGGAGAGAGAAGCAAGACAGAGCTTCCCCTTGTGTTGTACAGGTTCAAGTCCTTGTATCCGCTTCGGGCCAGCCGGCCCTACTACCACAAGTTATCCAAGATGGATTTACATATTTTAGAGATGAATCCTTCCCATGGGGTCTGATAGCTGAGGGGTATCCCCGTATATTAGAAAACGGGAGGGGAGTACCTCTCTCTCACCTGCCCAGCTATCTTCCTCCTCACCTCAGATATATCTACCGTGTGAATCTTTCTCGTGTATAATAAATTCAGGTGTATTTTTTTCTGGCTTCTCTCTGGGGAGACATCTTAGCATCAACCTACGTTGATAGATCGTTTCCTCCCCACAGCCAGTCCCATCTCGGGGAGCTAGGTAGCCTCCCCAGCCTGAGCTTCCTTCTTAACACAGGGGAACCAATGCTTGAAATTCAAACTTTCGTAAAACTTTTTCTCTAAACCCAAGATCTGTTTTCCTATAAACCTGAGGGGGATTATCTCCCTGAGGGACACCGTCCTTCCTTCTCCACCAACATCATTTCAGGACGCTCCTCACCTGTCCCTGCTACTGAATGTAGCGCAGCCTTGAAACTGTAGGAGCCCATGGAAGAACAGTATCGTATTAACACCAGAACCCTTTCAGAAAGGGGCGCTGAGGTAACTGCCTACTAGGAAAGAGGATATCATGATCTCATCTTTTCACTCACATACACTTGGGCTGCTGCTTCCCATAACTTCTATGTGAGGACCGACCACACGAGGATTGACCGTTACAATGCCTCCTTCTCCCCTGGAACAGCTACGCTGTGGAATTCTCTTCTTTCCTTTGTCTTTCCCTCATCATATAACCTTCCTTCTTCAACAATCGGGTCTACACACACTTGCGGAGCCATGATTAATATCTACTTTCTTTAAATTTTACGTTGTTATCTGAGCTGGCCTCGAGTGGTCATGTTATTTACCCTCGCCATTTTCTTTCTCGAAACTTATGTTTGGAAATGAAGACAATACGTCTGGAAGGCCCGACCAAGTCAACCCACAGTTGATATGTTTACCAGTTGACCAACACGTGTGTCAACACACGGCCCTCTGGTGTGGTGTCTTGCAACACACGAAGATATAAGACATCTTCTCTATTGAACTTCTATCTAACACTGTACTCTTGTGTTGAAGTGGCAACACAAGATAACACAAGTGTTGCACCTTCTCAAAGCTTATTTATAAAGGTCATAAAGTCTATTCTGAGGCGTAACGCTGATAACAGCAGGAGGAAAGATAAGAGGGTAATTAGACACTGTCTGTTAAAACAAATGAAGGCGAGTTGGTCCTCTGTTTCCGAGGCTCAAGTCCTCCTAACATCATATATGAATAACGTCTTAACTGATTAGTGAGGTTCACGACTATATGTTAGCCCAGGTCTGCTCCTCGTTAATCCCATAAGAACAGTAATTAAGTCAATGATGCCATGGTTATAATTGTTGACCAATCCTCGTACACAAACAAGGTCTTACAAACAGCACGTGAGTGGTGTCGACCAGACCTCTTCAACCAGCACGGAAGCGGTATCGACCAGGGTGTAGAGTGTCCTGGGAACTGTAATTCTAATTCCATTTGATGTTCAGTATCCTGGGAACCGTAGTTCCAAGTTCTCATAGTGTAGATCGTCCTGGGATCCACGAGTCTAAGGCGTCATGGTGTAGATCATCCTGGGATACGTGAGTCTGTCTTTATGGCGTAGATCGTCCTGGGATACGCGAGTCTAGGTCTTGATGGCGTAGACCGTCCTGGGTTTTGTAAAGCGTTGATTGACGGCTGCATAAAAAATGGGGAATCGTAAATATCGAAACAAGAATTGTAGAAGAATAGAGAACTGAGATGGACTTAGAAATATAGAATAAAGAAATAGATAAGAAGAACCAAGAAAAGCAAGAAAATATAGAATATATAGAAATTATAGAATAGGAAAATTGCTAAGAATTAATCCTTTTATGATAAATGGGAAAGAAAACGGGGAAGTGTTAAGTACAAAGAGACACTTTGAGAAGACTTAAATAAGTGAGAAAAGTAATAAGTGTAAGAACATATTGGTCATCTCGTGAACTCTGGAAACTATTGGCTAGACTTGGGGAACTGGAACAAGCGAATGACCTCAGGGAAGGTAGTTAGGTCGGCTGTTACGAGGTAATTGGATGGTTCACCCTTGGAGGAGTCTTGGAGACATCTCCAACCGATTGCTCCTCCTCTTCCTCCTCCAAGCTACAAACCTCCTCCTCCCTTCCCTTCCTCCGCCACCCCCCCCTCCACACACACACACACACACACACACACAAGCCAGGAACGCTCCTGGGGTTCGACTCACTGTGTCAAAACTTTGTTCATCGTATCCGCCAGCCGTACGTGGCTGTACGTGGCCCTACACTGGCCGCACGTGGCTGTACGTGGCCCTACACTGGCCGCACGTGGCTGTACGTGGCCTTACACTGGCTGCACGTGGCTGTACGTGGCCCTACACTGGCCGTACGTGGCTGTACGTGGCCCTACGCTGTCGTACGTGGCCGTACGTGGCCCTACACTGTCGTACGTAGTCGTCCGTGGCCCTACACTGTCGTACGTGGCCCTACACTGGCCTTACGTGGCCCTACACTGGCCTTACGTGGCCCTACACTGGCCGCACGTGGCTGTACGTGGCCGTACGTGGCCCTACACTGGCCCTACACTGGCCGTACGTGGCCCTACACTGGCCCTACACTGGCCGTACGTGGCCCTACACTGGCCCTACACTGGCCTTACGTGGCCCTACACTGGCCGTACGTGGCCCTACACTGGTCCTACACTGGCCGTACGTGGCCCTACACTGGCCGTACGTGGCCCTACACTGGCCCTACACTGGCCTTACGTGGCCCTACACTGGCCGTACGTGGCCCTACACTGGCCCTACACTGGCCTTACGTGGCCCTACACTGGCCTTACGTGGCCCTACACTGGCCGCACGTGGCTGTACGTGGCCGTACGTGGCCCTACACTGGCCGTACGTGGCCGTACGTGGCCCTACACTGGCCGTACGTGGCCCTACACTGGCCCTACACTGGCCTTACGTGGCCCTACACTGGCCGTACGTGGCCCTACACTGGTCCTACACTGGCCGTACGTGGCCCTACACTGGCCGTACGTGGCCCTACACTGGCCCTACACTGGCCTTACGTGGCCCTACACTGGCCGTACGTGGCCCTACACTGGCCCTACACTGGCCTTACGTGGCCCTACACTGGCCTTACGTGGCCCTACACTGGCCGCACGTGGCTGTACGTGGCCGTACGTGGCCCTACACTGGCCGTACGTGGCCGTACGTGGCCCTACACTGGCCGTACGTGGCCCTACACTGGCCCTACACTGGCCTTACGTGGCCCTACACTGGCCGTACGTGGCCCTACACTGGTCCTACACTGGCCGTACGTGGCCCTACACTGGCCGTACGTGGCCCTACACTGGCCCTACACTGGCCTTACGTGGCCCTACACTGGCCGTACGTGGCCCTACACTGGCCCTACACTGGCCTTACGTGGCCCTACACTGGCCTTACGTGGCCCTACACTGGCCGCACGTGGCTGTACGTGGCCGTACGTGGCCCTACACTGGCCCTACACTGGCCGTACGTGGCCCTACACTGGCCCTACACTGGCCGTACGTGGCCCTACACTGGCCCTACACTGGCCTTACGTGGCCCTACACTGGCCGTACGTGGCCCTACACTGGTCCTACACTGGCCGTACGTGGCCCTACACTGGCCGTACGTGGCCCTACACTGGCCCTACACTGGCCTTACGTGGCCCTACACTGGCCGTACGTGGCCCTACACTGGCCCTACACTGGCCTTACGTGGCCCTACACTGGCCGCACGTGGCCCTACACTGGCCGCACGTGGCTGTACGTGGCCGTACGTGGCCCTACACTGGCCGTACGTGGCCGTACGTGGCCCTACACTGGCCGTACGTGGCCCTACACTGGCCCTACACTGGCCGTACGTGGCCCTACACTGGCCGTACGTGGCCGTACGTGGCCCTTCACTGGCCGTACGTGGCCCTACACTGGCCCTACACTGGCCGTACGTGGCCGTACATGGCCCTAGAGCACGACAGTACGATCTTTGAGCACGACGGCACGACCCCTGAACACGACGGTACGACCCTCGAGCAAGATGGTACGACCCCTGAGCAAGATGGTACGACCCCTGAACACGACGGTACAACAACCTTTGCAGCTGAGGATTGTTTGACCTTTCACCTGGTCAGGTCATTACCCCCCCCCCCAACCCCACTACCACCCCCAGCTTATATGGTAAGCCAATTCATTAGTGTCAGTATGGTTCACGCTGCCCCTAAAGTGGCAGGGATGGACGACCTTACGTACTGAGGGGCCCAACGGGCGGCAGCCTTCCCTGGTGAGAAAGACCCACTTCTGGAGAGAGAGAGAGAGAGAGAGAGAGAGAGAGAGAGAGAGAGAGAGAGAGAGAGAGAGAGAGAGAGAGAGAGAGAGAGAGAGAGAGAAATACACAGACCCAAGGCCCAAGCCAGGTGGTCTGTCCTTAACCCTAGAAGAAAGAGAAGATTTGAGAGAGAGAGAGAGAGAGAGAGAGAGAGAGAGAGAGAGAGAGAGAGAGAGAGAGAGAGAGAGAGAGAGAGAGAGAGAGAGAGAATGGTTCGTGCGTTTATGGATCTGAGGGAAACATATGATGGGGGGGAGGAGGTGAGGTTAGGGTTAGGGTTGGGTTGGGATGGTAGACACCCCATGAATGGTGGTGGAGATATATAAGGTAGATGGGAAGTCCTAAATATACATCTACTGGCTTTTCTTTTTACTACTGGAGAGAGAGAGAGAGAGAGAGAGAGAGAGAGAGAGAGAGAGAGAGAGAGAGAGAGAGAGAGAGAGAGAGAGAGAGAGAGAGAATATTGCCCACATAACTCCTACATGTCGTTGAAGACGACTAAGAGGAGCGAGGGTGAAAGGAAAGGGGATGTGCTGGAAATCCCCGCCTCCCCTCCTGTATTATCACTTTCCATAAGCAGGGACGTTAGAAGGAGTTAAGTGAAGACTTATCCTTGAAGGCTCCTCAATTCATGCCGCTACCTCGCCAAGGCAGGAAACGTGATCAAGCGTATATCAAATAGATTTTGCGTATCTTGTGTCTGTGCGTCTGGATACGCTTCATCCCTACGTTGCGCGTATAACTTGAACATTATGAGTTTGTGATCAGTCTCATGTGGCTCATGATAATACACGTACATATATGTCTCGTGTGAGTTTAATGTGTGAGGTTCGTATGTCTGTACCATGTGTGTGTGTGTGTGTGTGTGTGTGTGTGTGCGTGCCAGCTGTACCCTTGTGTTGCTCCGTCTCTTAACCTTGTAGATATGTACCACGTCTGTACTCACGTGCTTGTAATTACCTATTTGAAGTTACCTTTTTGTCCTGAGCGTGTGTGCTTGCATGTGTGTGTGTGTGTGTGTGTGTGTGTGTGTGTGTGTGTGTGTGTGTGTGTGTGTCGTCGTACACATCGCATGTCATCAGGTATGCCTCAATCATCATGTAGCGTCATTAGACTACAATGCTACCTCAGGGGGTCGTTTGTGCTCCACCTAACAATCATTCGCAGTGTAATGAGTTGGCCAATATGGCCTCCCTCGTTAACTAATCCTAGTTCGAACTGGTACACTTCTTTCTAATGGGATTCACTTCAACCTCCCGTCTGCCATATTGGAATATGATTCACTTCAGCTTTCCTCCTGCCATAATGGAAATGACTCACTTCAGATTTTCTCCTGGCATATTGGAATATGATTCACTTCAGCTTTTCTCCTGCCATAGTGGAATATGATTCACTTCAGCTTTTTTCTTGGCATATTAGAATATGACTCACTTCAGCTTTCTTCCTGCCATAGTGGAATATAATTCACTTCAGCTTTTTTCCTGGCATATTGGAATATGACTCACTTCAGCTTTTTTCCTGGCATATTGGAATATAATTCACTTCAGCTTTCCTCCTGCCATAGTGGAATATGATTCTTTTCATTCTACCGTCATCCATACTGGAATAAACCAAAATAACGAAGCTGTTTATGTAAATATTGGATACCTTTACTGTAGATAAAATTTTTAAACAGTTCGCTTTTTGTCCAGATGATAAGTTTATGATACGTTTGTTGTCAGTCTAGAACACACCCGACCTCCATTCGGGTAGTCACTTGTTTACCAAATGACGTCCTAGCTACGTCTCTTCGTTGTATATCAACTGACTGTTGTATTTCTCTCTTGTGTCTCCCCTGATGATGTGATTATTACACGAAAGTGCACTTGGGAACTTATCGCGTTTCATTTCCCCCGAGGATTTTATGTATTTCTCAAACAACGCAAATCGGTTTATGTTACATTTTTGATCATGGAGGGATATGTTATCTGGACTCGCTAGACCAAGTTAAGCGAGTTTGTTCTTCCCGGGTCTGTAGTGAGGTCATCTGGCCAGCGTGGACCACTTTCTGTAGCCAGGGTCGATAAGTCTGTTGGAATGGTTGGCTACCAAATTGCCTCATGTCCCGGGTATTATAGCACTCTCTGTCTCCTCAACTTTCTGCTCACATTTGATCCCTTGAGTATGATGGGAGGCGGGTACGACCCGTGGGTGGGATGATGGGACACCATGATGGGAGGCGGGTACGACCCGTGGGCGGGATGATGGGACACCATGACGGGAGGCGGGCACGACCCGTGGGCGGGATGATACTCAGCCCTTTGACCTGACCCTTCAAGTGCTAAGGCCAAAGCTAAGATCATCGTACACAAAGCTTGTCCCATCGTGCTCAAGGGTCGTACCTTCGTGCTCAGGGGTCGTACCGTCGTGCTTATGGGTCGTACCGTCGTGCTCAGAGCTCGTATCGTCATCCTCAGGGGTCGTACCGTTGTGCTCAGGGGTCGTACCGTCGTGCTCAGGAGTCGTACCGTCGTGCTCAGGGGAGTCTTAATGGTCATGGGTCAAGGGTCATTATGTCGATGGTGAACGGGTTAGCCTTCCTGCTGAGAGAGAGAGAGAGAGAGAGAGAGAGAGAGAGAGAGAGAGAGAGAGAGAGAGAGAGAGAGAGGAATACGTCAAGCCCTGACGCCGTACAGCCCTGAAGACCTGGCCTCCCTACAACCCTGAGTGCAAACTGCAGGACAATTAAACAACAGTTTAGAGACGTGGATCAGGGAAGGGGGGTGCCCCAGGGCAGAAGGCAATTACCCCAGGGCAAGGGGAGGGTATCCCAGGGCTGGAAAGAGTATCCCAGGGCAAGAGGAGGGTATCCGGCAAGAGGAGGGTATCCCAGGGCAGGGGAGGGTATCCCAGGGCTGGAAAGAGTATCCCAGGGCAAGAGGAGGGTATCCCAGGGCAGGGGAGGGTATCCCAGGGCTGGAAAGAGTATCCCAGGGCAAGAGGAGGGTATCCCAGGGCAGGGGAGGGTATCCCAGGGCAGGGGAGGGTATCCCAGGGCAAGGGGAGGGTATCTCAGGTCAGGAGACGCCCTGTGGTGCCACGCCGTCAGACTACCTGACGATGGAGTGGATGGAGAATGGATAATGACCTCCCCCCCCCCACCCAGGTCATTAGTGGCTCAACACTTCACCTGTCGCACGGTCAGCTAAATGAACCAGCCGAACGACCGACCGACTAATTAGCCAGTCCCAGCCAGCGAGGGGGGGGGGGGTGTTATAGAATACACCGTGAGGGACGCGTGAGGGAGAGCATGGATGATGAAAGCAGCTACATGGAAGGAGGGAAGAGGGAAGACAAACATGCCATATATATATATATATATATATATATATATATATATATATATATATATATATATATATATATATATATATATATATATATATATTTTTTTTTTTTTTTTGCCGCTGTCTCCCGCGTTTGCGAGGTAGCGCAAGGAAACAGACGAAAGAAATGGCCCAACCCACCCCCATACACATGTATGTACATACGTCCACACACGCAAATATACATACCTACACAGCTTTCCATGGTTTACCCCAGACGCTTCACATGCCCTGATTCAATCCACTGACAGCACGTCAACCCCGGTATACCACATCGATCCAATTTACTCTATTCCTTACCCTCCTTTCACCCTCCTGCATGTTCAGGCCCCGGTCACACAAAATCTTTTTCACTCCATCTTTCCACCTCCAATTTGGTCTCCCACTTCTCCTCGTTCCCTCCACCTCCGACACATATCCTCTTGCTCAATCTTTCCTCACTCATTCTCTCTCTCAACCACGCTCTTTTTATTTCCACACATCTCTCTTACCCTTACGTTACTTACTCGATCAAACCACCTCACACCACACATTGTCCTCAAACATCTCATTTCCAGCACATCCATCCTCCTGCGCACAACTCTATCCATAGCCCACGCCTCGCAACCATACAACATTGTTGGAACCACTATTCCTTCAAACATACCCATTTTTGCTTTCCGAGATAATGTTCTCGACCTCCACACATTCTTCAAGGCTCCCAGGATTTTCGCCCCCTCCCCCACCGTATGATCCACTTCCGCTTCCATGGTTCCATCCGCTGCCAGATCCACTCCCAGATATCTAAAACACTTTACTTCCTCCAGTTTTTCTCCATTCAAACTTACCTCCCAATTGACTTGACCCTCAACCCTACTGTACCTAATAACCTTGCTCTTATTCACATTTACTCTTAACTTTCTTCTTTCACACACTTTACCAAACTCAGTCACCAGCTTCTGCAGTTTCTCACATGAATCAGCCACCAGCGATGTATCATCAGCGAACAACAACTGACTCATTTCCCAAGCTCTCTCATCCCCAACAGACTTCATATATATATATATATATATATATATATATATATATATATATATATATATATATATATATATATATATATATATATATATATATATATATGCATGAGCGCTACCGGACTCTGCCTCCTTGTGGTTTCATTACGAGTGTAAAGTCACCCACCTTCCTTGCTACTGATTGGCGTGCAGCAGAGAAGCTGATGGAACCCCAACAGAAGATGGCCTTTGGTTACCTAATCATAACTACCCACGATCATCTCTGTGTCTCCTGATTAATGAACCATTGCTGGTCTCCTGATTAATGAACCATTGCTGGTCTCCTGATTAATGAACCATTGCTGGTCTCATGATTAATGAACCATCGTTGGTCTCCTGATTAATGAACCATTTCTGGTCTGATGATTAATGAACCATCGTTGGTCTCCTGATTAATGAACCATTGCTGGTCTCATGATTAATGAACCATTGCTGGTCTCATGATTAATGAACCATTGCTGGTCCCCTGATTAATGAACCATTGCTGGTCTCATGATTAATGAACCATTGCTGGTCTCATGATTAATGAACCATTGCTGGTCTCATGATTAATGAACCATTGCTGGTCTCATGATTAATGAACCATTGCTGGTCTCATGATTAATGAACCATTGCTGGTCTCATGATTAATGAACCATTGCTGGTCTCATGATTAATGAACCATTGCTGGTCTCCTGATTAATGAACCATTGCTGGTCTCCTGATTAATGAACCATTGCTGGTCTCATGATTAATGAACCATTGCTGGTCTCATGATTAATGAACCATTGCTGGTCTCATGATTAATGAACCATTGCTGGTCCCCTGATTAATGAACCATTGCTGGTCTCATGATTAATGAACCATTGCTGGTCTCATGATTAATGAACCATTGCTGGTCTCATGATTAATGAACCATTGCTGGTCTCATGATTAATGAACCATTGCTGGTCTCATGATTAATGAACCACTGCTTGTCTCATTCTAAGAAGGCAGAGATGATGGTCGTAACATTTACTTTAATCACCAGACTGATGAAGGAAACAAGACGCTAACAAGGGGTTGATAAGCAATTTTCTCAATTACTGTAATTGGTCATTAACGATAGTTTGAGAGGTAACTGCTCTTAACGAGGTAGTGTTAGTTGGCCTCGTTCCTCTTGGGGGAAAGGGCGATCCTAACTAACTGTCCCCCTCTCTCTCGTCAGAGATAACAGCTTAATTGTCATTAACCTGGTTACATACGAAATTATGAACCTGGGTGGAATTAATGATTCCTGTAGCGCGGGGGGGGGGGGGGGGTTTCTACGCTATTCCCCCCCCCTCGTACCATCTTCTGCCATCACACAGCTTTTTTTTGAACATCCGTATGTTAACTACACTCACAGAATCCTAGCTCACTGTTATCCATACACAAGCTACTCTTATACTGTGGTTTCGGTGTATTATACATGACAGCTGGAGACAGTGTGTGGACGAATGGGGCCCTTTTTTTTCTGTTTTCCTGGCGCTACCTCACTGAAGCGGGAGGTAGCGATGCTGTTTCCTGTGGGGTGGGGGTAGCGCCAGGAATGGATGAAGGTAAGCAAGTATGAATATGTACACGTGTATGTATGTAATGTTTGTGTATGTGTATGTATATGTATGTATATGTTGATATATATATGTATGTTTATGTGCGTATGCGGGCATCTATGTACACATATGTGTATATGCGTGGATGAGCCATTCTTCGTCTGTTTCCTGGGCGCTACCTCGCTGTCGCGGGAAACAGCGATTGCGTATAATAAATAATAAATGAAATATTCTTCATATGTTTCCTGCTTGATTTAGTGTTATGACCTCTGGTTTTGTTCTGTTCTCACAGGTTTTTGAAGAACAGTTCACCTCATCAAACCAGTTTGAGGCTTAACATATAGTGCTAAGTGATCAAGTCTATCTTCCACATTATGATGGTTGAAATATGGATCTCAAAACGGATTACTTAATTATGAGATGAGGGAGGTGATATGAAAACCTGATGTGGATTAAAAGGGATTAAATGAATAATACAAATGTAAAGTAAGATTTATCAAATCGTGTTTAATAAGGATCAAATTAATCCAAGGGGATTTATACCCTCAATATGCCCTCAGAGAAATCCCCTGGGATCTATGACCTCTCAAATAAGTCTACGGTAATCCTGCAGGATTAGATATCCTAGCGACACAGCCAAGGTAATCCTGTAGGATTTTCTACTCGCTAGATCCTGGTACGGGGATTTCATTGTACCATTGAGCAGTAGTGTTATGTTAATCTCTCATTACAGTTACACTGGATACAGGAGATCGTAAACACCTGTAATACCCCGGCAAATAGATAAAAATCTACTCCATACAGGATTTAAAGATCAAATTGAATATCTATATAACGATTTGAAATCCCCATCTGTGTTGTGTTAATCCTTTAATAATTGCCGATCTCTTAGATGAAGGCAGTTAATAAATCCATCCATTGAACGTACGTTAATCACCCTCAGGAGACCAGTAATCCAATCCAGTATCATAAATCCTCCAGGATTTTACAGTCAGTAATCCCAGCTCTGAATATTGATCTATGGAAAAGGAAAGAGAAGATTTGGCGGGAAAAATGAGTGAGGCTTCACCATCCCAGACGCCCTCATCTTCCCACTCCCTCACCCTCACTCTCTGAACTCCCACCTCTCCCTCCCTCCCTCATCATCTTCCCACTCCCTCACCCTCACTCTCCGAACGCCCACCTCTCCCTCCCTCCCTCATCATCTTCCCACTCCCTCACCCTCACTCTCTGAACGCCACTCCTCCCTCCCTCCCTCATCATCTTCCCACTCCCTCACCCTCACTCTCTGAACTCCCACCTCTCCCTCCCTCCCTCATCATCTTCCCACTCCCTCACCCTTACTCTCTGAACGCCCACCTCTCCCTCCCTCCCTCATCATCTTCCCACTCCCTCACCCTTACTCTCTGAACCCCCACCTCTCCCTCCCTCCCTCATCATCTCCCCACTCCCTCACCCTCACTCTCCGAACGCCACCCCTCCCTCCCTCATCATCTTCCCAGCCCCCACACACACCACCACAATCTCCCTCCCTCACCACCCCAGCCCCCCTTCTACCCCTCCCCTCCCCTCACCTCCCCAGCCCCCCTTCTACCCCTCCCCTCCCCTCACCTCCCCAGACCCCCCTCCACCCATATGGAAATCCGCGTCGCAACTTCAAGATTTATTGATCCCAAACCTGAAGTCTCCATCCTTCTTTATCTCAGACAACACACGAGACATCTGCTCACAGGAGTGTGCCATGTGTGCATCCTCTCTCACACACGTGGCTCTGGTGTGTGTGTGTGTGTGTGTGTGTGTGTGTGTGTGTGTGTGTGTGTGTGTGTGTGTGTGTGTGTGTGCTGGTATGAGCTCCCAGGAAGCCCCCAGTGTACCAGGAGTTGATCTCCTGTAGGTTAAGGATGTGTTAGGTCCTCGTTCATCTGGCCTACATGGGTAAGGATTCTGCTCCATGAGTTTGATGTTATAAACATCTGTTGTATCTTTAAAGAGTTGTAGTTTAGGGATCTAAATGACGTTCACAACTTGTATTGTTACTTTAAGAAGTTTAAAGTTGTACTTTAGGGACCAAAATTACATTCACAACTTGTACTGTTACTTTAAGAAGTTTAAAGTTGTAGTTTAGGGACCAAAATCACATTCACAACTTGTACTGTCACTTTAAGAAGTTTAAAGTTGTAGTTTAGGGACCATAATGTTATTCAAAAGTTGTGGCGCTTCTTTAAGACTTTAATGATGTAATCTATGGTCCTTAAATAACATCTTAAAACTTGTGGCGTTTCTTTAGGAGGTTTAAAGATGTAGATAAGAGACCTAAATGAAATCAAAAACGTATTTTTTTCAGAAAAGTTAAATTATGACATTAAGGACGAGATGTTCCCTTAGAGCGTTTAAAGACGCGATCTTTGGGGTCTCCACCAGTTTCTTTAAACGCCCAAAATGAGGACGAAAGAAAGACTGACTATTTTATATACATAATACAAAGTCTTCGTCTCTTGTTAAGGCCATCCATGGTAGAGTCTCCTGCCCTGTGGATGGGTCTGTCAGCACGAGATAACAGATCTCGACCAGGAAAAGAAAAGGGAGGGGGAAAAAAAAGTGTTGTAGGGGCAAGAAACGTAGCTCCCTCAGCTCCTAGGGAAGGTTGGCGTGGAGGAGGTGGTGGAGGAGGAGGTGGAGGAGGAGGAGGAGGAGGTGGAGGAGGAGGAGGAGGAGGAGGAGGAGGAGGAGGAGGAGGAGGTGGAGGAGGAAGGTCGTGTCTTCGTGAGAGAGGAGGAGGGAGACTGACCAATCTAATCTTCCTTCTTCCTCCCTTCCCAACAGCTGATTGTAAATTGGAAGTCCTCTCTCTCTCTCCTCCCTCCCCCTCTCTCTCTCTCTCTCTCTCTCTCTCTCTCTCTCTCTCTCTCTCTCTCTCTCTCTCCCTCCCTTTAATCATATTAGATACAATGTGAGTCTTAAGGAAACACAGCGTCCTGGGCTGTAACGTTAACTCTGCTCTCTCTCTGGACTTCACTCTCAGAGAGAGAGAGAGAGAGAGAGAGAGAGAGAGAGAGAGAGAGAGAGAGAGAGAGAGAGAGAGATTGTTTTTCTTTTTTTTCCACACCCTCAGTTAAGCCAGTAAGTTAGCGTGGAAATAAGCAAGGACATATTGTCTCCAGGAAGATTTTAATAAGTTTAATGTGTCCCTCTCTGTAGGTCAGCCATAGCGAAATCAATAGGGGCAACTTTTCTATATAACGAGCAAAGCAAACACAGACACGCTGGTTACAGGGACACAGACGGGCGACCAAGCTTGGCCGAGCGTATACCCAGCTGTCGTAGATCGTAAATCGTACGTCTCGTGTCTCAGCATTACGTCTGATGTGTGTGAGTCGTAACGTTGGTGAGGGGTCGGTCGTGTGGACGCAAGGTGCTTGTATGTGTCTTGTACGGGAGGCAATTCATGTCGTGTTGTGGGTGACTTCACGTCGGTACGCATGTCGTTGTCAGACGCTATGGACGCAGTTGACGCCATTGACGCAGTTGACGCCATTGACGCAATAGACGCCATTGACGCAATAGACGCCATTGACACAATAGACCCCATTGACGCAGTAGACGCCATTGACGCAATAGACGCCATTGACGCAATAAACGCCATTGACGCAATAGACGCCATTGACGCAGTAGACGCCGTTGACGCAATAGACGCCATTGACGCAATAGACGCTATTGACGCCGCCATTGACGCAATAGACGCCGTTGACACAGTAGACGCCATTGAAGCATTAGATGCTTAAGAAGCAGCTGAATTTATGGCTGCGTTTGATCAATCAAGGACGTTATGAAGCACAGTATAGGGACATTGTACTTCATTAGTATTCATCTCTCTCTCTCTCTCTCTCTCTCTCTCTCTCTCTCTCTCTCTCTCTCTCTCTCTCTCTCTCTCTCTCCCCCTATACTCGCCTTGCCTCTCGTTGCTAGCGGGAGAAGACGTCCCAGCTTCATGCCTCCTGACTTCTTTCTCCTCTCGAATATATTTTTTTTGCCGTGGTTTAACCCCGAAGCGGCAACCCACCCAGTGTGTGTGTGTGTGTGTGTGTGTGTGTGTGTGTGTGTGACGTCAGAGCGGGAGGCGTGTCCTATCAATATTTTGTCTATGAAGCAGACAATCCTGGGGTCTGAAACAGTCGATAGTTGTGGTGGCGATAAGGGTCGAGATCCCACAGGGCAGGGCAGACCTGGGGTAAAGCGGGGGGGAAGGGGGGGATGGATAGACAGAAAGATAGATGGGTTGATAGATAGACAGACAGATGGTTAGGTAGCCAGAGAGAGAGAGAGAGAGAGAGAGAGAGAGAGAGAGAGAGAGAGAGAGAGAGAGAGAGAGAGAGAGAGCACTTGACCAGCAGGTAGACAAAGAGATGTTTTATCTTATCTTGCAGTCGTCGTCAGCAGGTTGTGTTATCTTGCTGTCGTCATCAGCAGGTTGTGTTATCTTGCTGACGTTATCAGCAGGTTGTGTTATCTTGCTGTCGTCATCAGCAGATTGTGTTATCTTGCTGACGTCATCAGCAGGTTGTGTTATCTTGCTGACGTTATCAGTAGGTTGTGTTATCTTGCAGTCGTCATCAGCAGATTGTGTTATCTTGCTGACGTCATCAGCAGATTGTGTTATCTTGCTGACGTTATCAGCAGGTTGTGTTATCTTACTGTCGTTATCAGTAGGTTGTGTTATCTTGCTGACGTTATCAGCAGGTTGTGTTATCTTGCTGACGTCATCAGCAGGTTGTGTTATCTTGCTGACGTTATCAGCAGGTTGTGTTATCTTGCTGACGTTATCAGCAGGTTGTGTTATCTTGCTGACGTTATCAGCAGGTTGTGTTATCTTGCTGACGTTATCAGCAGGTTGTGTTATCTTGCTGACGTCATCAGCAGGTTGTGTTATCTTGCTGACGTTATCAGCAGGTTGTGTTATCTTGCTGACGTTATCAGCAGGTTGTGTTATCTTGCTGACGTTATCAGCAGGTTGTGTTATCTTGCTGACGTTATCAGCAGGTTGTGTTATCTTGCTGACGTCATCAGCAGGTTGTGTTATCTTGCTGACGTTATCAGCAGGTTGTGTTATCTTGCTGACGTTATCAGCAGGTTGTTATCTTGCTGACGTCATCAGCAGGTTGTGTTATCTTGCTGACGTCATCAGCAGGTTGTGTTATCTTGCTGACGTTATCAGCAGGTTGTGTTATCTTGCTGACGTTATCAGTAGGTTGTGTTATCTTGCTGACGTCATCAGCAGGTTGTGTTATCTTGCTGACGTCATCAGCAGGTTGTGTTATCTTGCTGACGTTATCAGCAGGTTGTGTTATCTTGCTGACGTCATCAGCAGTTTGTGTTATCTTGCTGACGTTATCAGCAGGTTGTGTTATCTTGCTGACGTTATCAGCAGGTTGTGTTATCTTGCTGACGTTATCAGCAGGTTGTGTTATCTTGCTGACGTTATCAGCAGGTTGTGTTATCTTGCTGACGTTATCAGTAGGTTGTGTTATCTTGCTGACGTTATCAGCAGGTTGTGTTATCTTGCTGACGTTATCAGCAGGTTGTGTTATCTTGCTGACGTTATCAGCAGGTTGTGTTATCTTGCTGACGTTATCAGCAGGTTGTGTTATCTTGCTGACGTTATCAGCAGGTTGTGTTATCTTGCTGACGTTATCAGTAGGTTGTGTTATCTTGCTGACGTCATCAGCAGGTTGTGTTATCTTGCTGACGTTATCAGCAGGTTGTGTTATCTTGCTGACGTTATCAGCAGGTTGTGTTATCTTGCTGACGTCATCAGCAGGTTGTGTTATCCTGCTGACGTTATCAGCAGGTTGTGTTATCTTGCTGACGTTATCAGCAGGTTGTGTTATCTTGCTGACGTTATCAGCAGGTTGTGTTATCTTGCTGACGTTATCAGCAGGTTGTGTTATCTTGCTGACGTTATCAGCAGGTTGTGTTATCTTGCTGACGTTATCAGCAGGTTGTGTTATCTTGCTGACGTTATCAGCAGGTTGTGTTATCTTGCTGACGTTATCAGCAGGTTGTGTTATCTTGCTGACGTTATCAGCAGGTTATATGTGCTGAATTATTTGCCTGGGTCGAGTCTGGGTCGGTGGGCACTTCAAGCGGAGGTACCAGGCGTGAGGGGTCGTCTGCCTCCGTGCATGACCACGCGTCAGGCACTGTTGGAGCAGGTGTTGGTGAGGGAGTGTTGGTGGAGGGGGGTTGGTGGGGGGAGGGGCGCTACTGGAGGAATGGTGGTGGAGGAGTGGTGGTGGAGGAGTGTTGGTAGCGGGGTGCTACTGGAGGAATGATGGTGGAGGAGTGTTGGTGGAGTGGTGGTGGAGGTATATTGGTGGGGGGAGTGGTGCTGGAGGAGTGTTGGGGATTGTACCTGGGGGTATGTTGATGGGGCAGTATTTGGTAGAGTGTGTTGGGGGAGGGGTTGTGTGTATTAGTGTTGGTGAAGTAATGTCAGTAGTGGGAGTATAAGAGAGAGAGAGAGAGAGAGAGAGAGAGAGAGAGAGAGAGAGAGAGAGAGAGAGAGAGAGAGAGAGAGAGAGAGAGAGAGAGAGAGAGAGAGAGAGAGAGAGACTGGACGAGATGGGATGTGTTTGTAAAGTCTCTCCAGAGATCTTTTGACCTCTCGGTGATAGTCATTACGACGCTCACAAAGAAGAAGGGAAAAAGAAATCGTGAGGAAAGGTTAGGAAAAAACCCTCTATAAAACTTTATGGAACTGGAAAGCTTTAAGGAAATTATAAAGAGTTTGGGAGTGAATATTCTTAAAGATCTTAACCCTAACGTGAAAAGTCAATTTGGGTTGGCGTCAACTTCATCTTGGAGGAGGTGTACCCCATTATGACCAGCCTGGACTGTTTCCAGTCACCTCCTCTCCCTTGATCAGTCCCAACTCCTTCCCAAACCGTCCCTATTTTCGTCCTTGCCCAGACCCTATTTTACGGTCCTTACTTCCTCCTTACGTATACACATCTTGGTGAAGTCATGGAGTTGTGTCTATACTAGCTGGAGCTTAGACGGGAGAGGTATATCATCATCTCTACCTGGAAGATCCTGGAAGGTCTGGTTCACCAGGTTACTACGTTCGGTCATATCGTCCCTCTGGTTCGACAGGCATGGAAGACGGTGTTAAATGGTGCTCAGATCCTGAGCGAACATCTCAAAACATGCTGGGCTCAAGACTCCTCAACACCTTTGCCATCTACCGCCAGAAACAGTCTGGGATGCTGCATACAGTAGAGAGGGGTCAAGCGTGCACTGGTCAAGTACCTACAATGTTTACCAGACCAGTCAGGCTATGTGGGCCTGAGGGCTGCGGCTTCCAACAGCTTGGTCGACCAGCGACCCAATCCAGGCGTCTGGGCGCAGCCCGGGCTGTGGGGGTGAAGACACCACCAGTTACTCACTACCAGATTGTTGTACACATACAGCGTGTATCAAGTGTTTCACATCCATGTATTGCGGTGTACACCATGGTAGTACATTCTTGAAAAATCTTTCGTATAATGATACTTTCATGTAATCATCAGCTTGTGTGAAGCCCAGGAACTATATGAAATACAGCTCATACAAGCACACACACACACACACACACACACACGCAGTCAGCCAGTTTGTCAAGTAATATTCAACCTTAATTAATCTTGATTTTAGAAAAGCAAGATTTATAGTATAGTAAATTAAGCCTCTCAAAGCCTTGTTTTCAGGAACACATAATCTAAATGGGTCTTCCAGATTAACCCAAGGCGCCATACACCATTGTTTACCTTTGTGCTGGAAGAGTAATTAACTCGTTTCCAGAATAACATTCATCGTCGTCTTATTAACGTGTGACTCTTTCTTTCTGACGTGAAAAGAATTCATCGTTCTCCCTGTGACGTAAATGGATTTGATTTCACTTTTTTCCAGGAGTCTGGAGGCTGGTGGGTGAGGTTCTCAGCACAATGTTTCCAAGAATCAGGTGTCTGGAACGTCTGGAGAATCAGGTGGACTCACGACCTGTTTCCAGGCATTAGAGTCTAAAGATTTTGATTGCCTCAGCACCAGTCTCCAGCAGCTAGGGGTCTTGAAGTCTGGAAGAAGTCAGCAATGGTTTCCATGAGTCATGGCCTGGAAGCTGTGACAGCTGTGGCATGATCGTACAATATTCCAGTATTGAAGTTCTGATAGACAGTAACAAGAAGTCTGGTTCTGGTGAACATTTTACCCAAAATACCTTTCCAGTAGCCAGTATCTTGTGCTGGTATGAGAAATATTATCCACAAGGAAAGACCTGGAAGATCTGCTGGACTGGGCAAGAGATTCCATGGGCTCAGGTCTGGAAGATCTACGTAGCTCTAACCCCTTTTCGCAGTTCCATGATACGACAGTCACATACATCCACCAGCCATCAGCTCCTGGAAGGTCTGGTACTGACTGGAACCTTGGGATATATGATCATGTTGACGACGTGACACATTGTCATTTTCTGGAAGATTGTAAGTGAAAAAGTCCAGATTTTGTAGAAAGAATTAACTCCACGACAATTCTCATGTAAACAAATTACTATAACAATTAAGTATTCTATGCTATTAAAAGATGTATGCTCGACTTACCTGCTAAAAACAAGAAAATCATCACGAAAAAAAGAAAAGAATTTCTTTGTGAAGAATAACGAAAAATGTATGTGGGACCTCACTTTCCCTCCCACTGACCAGTATATAAGGAAAATGGGAAACGGTCAGTATTTCATTACTATCACACTCCCACTTGTAGGATGGATCCAGATGTCACCATAGTTTTGAGCTAAGTCACAACAGACAGACTTGGTGTGTGTTGTAGCATATGTATTCTGATGTACGTATACAATGCAATTACTGTAATTTGCTGGTATTTATGGTCCCTGCAATTACTGTTGTTTAGCATTGTTAACTGAGGAAATGTTGGCAAAACATCTTAGTTATGATAGAGGAAACGACTTTGAATATGCAGAAGGATGAAAGGCGTCCACGGGATAGGTTGAATTGAACGATGTGCTATACAGAGGTCGACGTGCTGTCAATGGACTGAACTAGGGCATGTAAAGTGGCCAGGTAAACCATGGAAAGGGACAATGGGTATGTATATACATCTTTTTTCTTTCAAACTATTCGTCATTTCCGGCGTTAGCAAGGTAGCGTTAAGAACAGAGGACTGGGCCTCTGAGGGAATATCCTCACCTGGCCTCGTTCTCTGTACTTTCTTTTGGAAAATTAAAAAAAAAAAAGAGAGGGGAGGATTTCCAGCCCCCCGCTCCCTCCCCTTTTAGTCGCCTTCTACGACACGCAGGGAATACGTGGGAAGTATTCTTTCTCCCCTATCCCCATGATACTATATATATATATATATATATATATATATATATATATATATATATATATATATATATATGTATATATATATATATATATATATATATATATATATATATATATATATTCAATCTTGAGTAATTTAACTGCCCTGTTTCAAGTCATGAGATATTCCTCAACAGCAGAATCAGGGGCTGAGTGATTCTCAGGTTCACAATGTATAGAATCCTGGCAAACTTCTTCGTTCGAGAGGACGAAACTTTATGCTCCAGTGGAGACGAATTTGTTATTTCAGGAATAGTGTCTTTATGCAAGAGACGAGTTGAGTTTGTGTCATGGTGGGAGAGAGAGAGAGAGAGAGAGAGAGAGAGAGAGAGAGAGAGAGAGAGAGAGAGAGAGAGAGAGAGAGAGAGAGAGAGAGAGAGAGAGTCTGGTTTACACTTACCGAAAACCGTAGCATCATTTTGCTAGGGAGGGTAACTTACATCTCAGACAAATTACGTATGGGACTCTTAAAGAAAAATGGGTTTAGAATAGACATTCATAAGATAAACGAGTTGAAATCCATAAGAAAAACGAGTGGATAACTATGAGATAAACGAGTAGACAACCATGAGATAAACGAGTAGACAACCATGAGATAAACAAGAATTTTAATAAAAGTTATAAAATGAATTCCTTCCTTACAGAACGCAGAGTGGCCCGGCTACAGTCGTGTCTCAAGACACAGAACTACTTGCTTTACTGTCAGATGTAAAGCTGAAACAAACTGCTTTAGGATTTTAG
>NC_092272.1:11545436-11577936 GCF_036320965.1 Panulirus ornatus
GCAAGTATGAATTATGTACATGTGTATATATGTAAATGTCTGTGTATGTATATATATGTACACGTTGAAATGTATAGGTATGTATATGTGCGTGTGTGGACGTATGTGGGTGGGTTGTAGCTGTGTGTGTGTGTGTGTGTGCGTGTGTGTGTGTGTGTGTGTGTGTGTGTGTAACATATTTACTGTTTTCGTTCTAACATGGTTTAACAAGAGAGTTCTACCAGAAACAAAAGTGCATCAACAAAAAGCATAGCATGAGAAACCCGACCTTATGTATGGGTAGGAGATGGTCGAAACGATCATCATTAGTCGCCCATTGTCCGTAATGCGCACTCTTTTGCCCCCATTGTCCACCAGATGGCTAATGGGGAAGGCATTTCCAACACTCACCTGTGTCCTTCTGTGTACATATACTTCCATGGGTGTAGCGAGTGACAGCGTCATATGTATGGTTTGTTTATTGACTTGTATGGTCAGTGTGCTTTGATGTGTGGCTGAATATGTGTGTGTGTGTGTGTGTGTGTGTCAGTGTGTGTGTGTGTGTCAGTGTGTGTGTATATGTGTGTTTGTGTGTGTGTATATGTGTGTGTGTGTGTGTGTGTGTGTATGTATGTGTGTGTGTGTGGGTGTGTCAGTGTGTGTGTATGTGTGTGTATGTGTGTGTGTGTGTGTGTGTGTGTGTATGTGTGTGTGTGTGTGTGTGTGTGTGTGTTTGTGTGTGTGTATGTGTGTGTATGTATGTGTGTGTGTGTGTGTGTGTGTGTGTGTGTGTGTGTGTGTGTATGTATGTGTGTGTGTGTGGGTGTGTCAGTGTGTGTGTATGTGTGTGTATGTGTGTGTGTGTGTGTGTGTGTGTGTGTGTGTGTGTGTGTGTGTGTGTATGTATGTGTGTGTGTGTGTGTGTGTGTGTGTGTGTGTGTGTGTGTGTGGGTGTGTATGTGTGTGTGTGTGTGGGTGTGTCAGTGTGTGTGTATGTGTGTGTATGTGTGTGTGTGTGTGTGTGTGTGTGTGTGTGTGTGTGTGTGTGTGTGGGTGTGTATGTTGAGGTAAATGTTGGTCTGCATGTACAGAAGTATACATATTCTTTATATGTTTTCATACGTGTGTATGTGAGTGTCTATGTACACATGCCTCTGTTTGAACATATGTGGTGTAATATATGTCTTTTTCTGTGTGTTTTTGTGTGCTTGTTTTCTCTCTTTGTGTTTGGGTGTGTTTGTTTGTGTTCTGCGCATTTCTTATAGTTTTTCATCTACGCAAACTTGTCTCTAAGTCCTTGTATACGTATGAAAATGTTTGCGTACATTTTCTAAGATAATACATACATGCGTATATGTATGAATACATTTATTATTTTGTCATTTTACAGCAGTCCAATATAGGTTAGATAAATGAAGACATGAGTGTAGATAAATGAAGATATATATAAAGAATAAACTATCCTTAATACCTATAGAAAGTACTGTTTCTATACCATGTAGTGTATATAGATAAGTGCTATGTTGAAGTCTGTCTTAGTCGTATATCAAACTACGCCATTGCGTAGTTTGATCATAATAAGGTAATACAAACACTGTATTGGACAGACCCTTGTTTTACTGGTGATATGTATTGGTTAATTCACTATGGACACGTCCGGGTGGTAATGTATACATGATTACGTCTTAATGGCATGTGATTAATGGTGATTACAAGTTGAATTGCCAATTTGATTGCGTCTCGGTTCATATTTTCACGAACTGGAATAGGGGTTTTAATTGTGTTTCTGATTTGGTCTTCCAAATTTCACATCTGCAAAAACAATAGAATTATTTTTTTCTCGTGAGAAAGTTTCTCTCTCTCTCTCTCTCTCTCTCTCTCTCTCTCTCTCTCTCTCTCTCTCTCTCTCTCTCTCTCTCTCTCTCTCTCTCCCTTGCATCCTGCAGTATCTCTTTCATTTCTCGTCGTAGATTTCTTCATGTAGGATCGTAAGAGAAGCAGGGGGACCAGGCGATGAAAAACAATTTTGATTAGTTTTCCAAAAGTTTCCCCCCCCCCCCACCATCCCCCCTGCGTGAGAGAGAGAGAGAGAGAGAGAGAGAGAGAGAGAGAGAGAGAGAGAGAGAGAGAGAGAGAGAGAGAGAGGGGGAGAACATGCATTCTTCAACAAACCAATTCGTTCCATTTCTAAATGTAAACAGAAATTCCATTTTAGCGTTGCCTTTGAGCGAGAACGCTCTGGTGTGTCAGCCAGGAGAGATGCAATTGTATAATAGAATGGTCACCAAAGATAAAACCGACGTCACACAATACATCACCCCCGCCCCCCCCGCCCCGCCCCCCTCTCTCTTGTATTTTACACCCCCCTCTCATCCCCCCTCCTCCCCCAGGCAATGACGTCATTTCTGATGGCAAGGGGTGAAATTGGTGTGTATGATTTTTGTGTCCGTCTGTGTGGCTATGTATGTATGTATGTATGCTTGGTGTCTATATATATGCATGTATGTATGTGTGTATATATGTATGTATGAACGTATGAATGTGTGTATATATGTATGTATGAACGTACGTATGTATGTGTGTATTTATGTATGTATGAACGTACGTATGTATGTGTGTATATATGTATGTATGAACGTATGTATGTGTGTATATATGTATGTATGAACGTACGTATGTAATGACCTGTTTGTATTGCACGGGTGGGGGGGGTGGGAGGGAGGGAGGGGGGACCGGGAGTGGGATGTAGGGGGGGGAGGGGGGTGTTTTACACCCATGGTACCCCAACATTCGACCATTACCACATAACATTTTTCTAATGTTCTACACATCCAACAATCTATGATTCAGTATATTCCAGTCATCCACTAACCACACCCACCAGTCTTCCACAACATCCATTAGTCTTCCACAACATCCACCAGTCTTCCACAACATCCACCAGTCTTCCACAACATCCACCAGTCTTCCAAAACATCCACCAGTCTTCAAAAACATCCACCAGTCTTCCACAACATCCACCAGTCTCCACAACATCCACCAGTCTTCCACAACATCCACCAGTCTTCCACAACATCCACCAGTCTTCCACAACATCCACCAGTCTTCCAAAACATCCACCAGTCTTCCACAACACCCACCAGTCTTCCACAACATCCGCCAGTCTTCCAAAACATCCACCAGTCTTCCACAACATCCACCAGTCTCCATAACATCCACCAGTCTTCCACAACATCCACCAGTCTCCACAACATCCACCAGCGCTAAATCTAAAATGATGTTGATCAGGTCACCTCTTACTCTTCTCTCTTCCATAGTGGACACGGCATTTTTCGCCCTCCTCTGGACCTTCTCTATTAGCTCTATCTGGGGTGGCCATATCTGAGTACACATTATGATCATAACGTAATGTATCATGTGAACAACTGCTTGAATATTTGTTCATACTGTTCACACACACACACACACACACACACACACACACACACACACACACAGGGATGGTGTGCACAACGGATATAAGTTCAAGAATCATGGCAATAAAGAATGTTTTAGAAGTGGGGCCCCACTAGGGTAGAACTCCCTCCCCGTACAGTACAAGAGATGGGGGCCCCACGAGGGTAGAACTCCCTCCCCGTACAGTACAAGAGATGGGGGCCCCACGAGGGTAGAACTCCCTCCCCGTACAGTACAAGAGATGGGGCCCCACTGGGGTTGAACTCCCTCCCCGTACAGTACAAGAGATGGGGGCCCCACGAGGGTAGAACTCCCTCCCCGTACAGTACAAGAGATGGGGCCCCACGAGGGTAGAACTCCCTCCCCGTACAGTACAAGAGATGGGGCCCCACGAGGGTAGAACTCCCTCCCCGTACAGTACAAGAGATGGGGGCCCCACGAGGGTAGAACTCCCTCCCCGTACAGTACAAGAGATGGGGCCCCACGAGGGTAGAACTCCCTCCCCGTACAGTACAAGAGATGGGGCCCCACGAGGGTAGAACTCCCTCCCCGTACAGTACAAGAGATGGGGCCCCACTAGGGTAGAACTCCCTCCCCGTACAGTACAAGAGATGGGGCCCCACTAGGGTTGAACTCCCTCCCCGTACAGTACAAGAGATGGGGGCCCCACTAGGGTTGAACTCCCTCCCCGTACAGTACAAGAGATGGGGCCCCACTAGGGTTGAACTCCCTCCCCGTACAGTACAAGAGATGGGGCCCCACTAGGGTAGAACTCCCTCCCCGTACAGTACAAGAGATGGGACCCCACTAGGGTAGAACTCCCTCCCCGTACAGTACAAGAGATGGGGGCCCCACTAGGGTTGAACTCCCTCCCCGTACAGTACAAGAGATGGGGGCCCCACTAGGGTTGAACTCCCTCCCCGTACAGTACAAGAGATGGGGCCCCACAAGGGTTGAACTCCCTCCCCGTACAGTACAAGAGATGGGGCCCCACTAGGGTAGAACTCCCTCCCCGTACAGTACAAGAGATGGGACCCCACTAGGGTAGAACTCCCTCCCCGTACAGTACAAGAGATGGGGCCCCACTAGGGTTGAACTCCCTCCCCGTACAGTACAAGAGATGGGGCCCCACTAGGGTTGAACTCCCTCCCCGTACAGTACAAGAGATGGGGCCCCACTAGGGTTGAACTCCCTCCCCGTACAGTACAAGAGATGGGGCCCCACGAGTGTAGAACTCCCTCCCCGTACAGTACAAGAGATGGGACCCCACGAGGGTAGAACTCCCTCCCCGTACAGTAACAAACCTTGGTCATTACTGCGCCCTGCCACACAGCTGTGGGATCTCACACTCCTGCTCCCTAACATATCTCACGAAGGATCATCATGACTGCGCAATATTACGGCTCTCTAGCTCTTACGGCCTTATAACGGGCCAGAGCACACTTTAGGAGCACTATCTTGCCCCCCGGGGCCTTTCTATGGTGACCATTATCTAGGATCTTTTAGAATGTCTCTTTGTCTTGTGCAAATATTGTGTGTTTTTTTGGGTTTTTATATTCTTTTTCTATGTCATTTTCTTCTGCCATAGTTTCTATGCTTAACTGTGTTGTCTTTGTTTTACTTGTGTCTGTACCTGGTTTCTATATTCAGGTTTGTAAATACGTCTCTGTCCTGTCTATCTGTCTGTCTGTTTGTCTATCTGTTTGTCTGTCGGTCTCTCACTCTCTCTCTCTCTCTCTCTCTCTCTCTCTCTCTCTCTCTCTGTCTATCCATAACTTTGATTATATTTTCATTTATATTTTCACATTGTTATCGCGTCTTATCATCGTTTCCCACTTCTCATTTGAGCGTCTTCTGTATGTTCCTCACTCCAGTCCACCACAGCTTCCTCATCGTTCCTTCCTCCTTCCACGGTCGCACTACACACTCATCTCTCATTGCCAGGGGTCGCCTTCTACGACACGCAGGGAATACGTGGGAAGTATTCTTTCTCCCCTATCCCCAGGGATAATATATATATATATATATATATATATATATATATATATATATATATATATATATATATAAAGACCAACAACCCATTTGATACTTGGGTCATGTAGAAAATATACAAAATGGCCAAATACCCTTAAGAGCCACATTATATAGAGAATACAAATCAACAGCCAATATAATACCTATATCATAAGAGGATATATATAAATACCATCATATATATACATATATATAGACAGTATAACTGCACATCCATATTCCACGTGTACCTACACAAATTGGCTATTTACATGAAATCATGCATTGGTCTTAGCCATGGTCGGGTGGCTGGATGTGTTCTATAAATGGTACACAAATGATTTTATTTTTGGCACACACACACACACACACACACACACACACACACACACACACACAGAGGCTTCTGCCTGATTCTGGAATTCATTTCAACTCTATTCACGACCAGTGTGGCCGCTCTGGTAAATGACGTGTCTGTATGTATGTAGATCACGTAGTTTGCAAATTATAATTCCACTCCTCTTCTACATATTTCTGAACACCAGCACAAAACTATTTTCTATACATTTTTCTGTGAATAATTTTGATGATAATATTAATGATGATGATGATGATAATAATGATAATAATAATGATAATAATAATAAGAAAGTTAAGAGTAAATGTGAATAAGAGCAAGGTTATTAGGTACAGTAGGGTTGAGGGTCAAGTCGGTTGGGAGGTGAGTTTGAATGGAGAAAAACTGGAGGAAGTGAAGTGTTTTAGATATCTGGGAGTGGATCTGGCAGCGGATGGAACCATGGAAGCGGAAGTGGATCATAGGGTGGGGAAGGGGGCGAAAATCCTGGGGGCCTTGAAGAATGTGTGGAAGTCGAGAACATTATCTCGGAAAGCAAAAATGGGTATGTTTGAAGGAATAGTGGTTCCAACAATGTTGTATGGTTGCGAGGCGTGGGCTATGGATAGAGTTGTGCGCAGGAGGATGGATGTGCTGGAAATGAGATGTTTGAGGACAATGTGTGGTGTGAGGTGGTTTGATCGAGTGAGTAACGTAAGAGTAAGAGAGATGTGTGGAAATAAAAAGAGCGTGGTTGAGAGGGCAGAAGAGGGTGTTTTGAAGTGGTTTGGGCACATGGAGAGGATGAGTGAGGTAAGATTGACCAAGAGGATATATGTGTCGGAGGTGGAGGGAACAAGGAGAAGAGGGAGACCAAATTGGAGGTGGAAGGATGGAGTGAAAAAGATTTTGTGTGATCGGGGCCTGAACATGCAGGAGGGTGAAAGGAGGGCAAGGAATAGAGTGAATTGGAGCGATGTGGTATACCGGGTTTGACGTGCTGCCAGTGGATTGAAGCAGGGCATGTGAAGCGTCTGGGGTAAACCATGGAAAGCTGTGTAGGTATGTATATTTGCGTGTGTGGACGTATGTATATACATGTGTATGGGGGGGGGGGGTTGGGCCATTTCTTTCGTCTGTTTCCTTGCGCTACCTCGCAAACGCGGGAGACAGCGACAAAGTATAATAAAATAAATATAAAATAATAATAATAATAATAGTAATAGCAATGATACTGATAATGATAACAGTAACAGAAAAATTGATGATATTATTGATCATAATGATTGTTGTATTCTAAGTAATATATGTGACAGTAGAGCCTCACAGTTCATGAATCCCTCACAGTTCGTGCCTCCCTCACAGTTCATGAATCCCTCACAGTTCGTGCCTCCCTCACAGTTCATGCCTCCTCCCTCACAGTTCATGCCTCCTTCACAGTTCATGCCTCCCTCACAGTTCATGCCTCCTCCCTCACAGTTCGTGCCTCCCTCACAGTTCATGCCTCCCTCACAGTTCATGCCTCCCTCACAGTTCGTGCCTCCCCCACAGTTCATGCCTCCCTCACAGTTCGTGCCTCCCTCACAGTTCGTGCCTCCCTCACAGTTCATGCCTCCCTCACAGTTCGTGCCTCCCTCACAGTTCATGCCTCCCTCACAGTTCATGCCTTCCTCACAGTTCGTGCCTCCCTCACAGTTCATGCCTCCCTCACAGTTCATGCCTCCCTCACAGTTCATGCCCCCCTCACAGTTCATGCCTCCTCCTTCACAGTTCGTGCCTCCCTCACAGTTCATGCCTCCCTCACAGTTCATGCCTCCTCCCTCACAGTTCGTGCCTCCTCCCTCACAGTTCGTGCCTCCCTCACAGGTGCAGAGATCGTCTTCGGTGATGACTCAGGAGGAGTCAGCCTCCTTCACGTCCCGACGCTCGTCGTCACCCCACTCGTCTCCAACTTCACCTTCGTAAGTGACGTGTGTGTGACGTGTGACGTGTGTGTGTGTGTGTGTGTGTGTGTGTGTGTGTGTGTGTGTGTGTGTGTGTGTGGACGTGTGAGTGTGACGTGTGTGTGTGTGTGTGTGTGACTTGTATGTGACGTGTGACGTGTGTGTGTGTGTGTGTGTGTGTGTGGACGTGTGAGTGTGACGTGTGTGTGTGTGTGTGTGTGTGTGTGTGTGTGTGTGTGTGTGTGACGTGTGTGTGACGTGTGACGTGTGTGTGTGTGTGTGTGTGTGTGTGTGTGTGCGTGTGTGTGTGTGTTTATCTACATGTATCTATATCTATTGTTAATTTGGCTATTTCCTTATATATTGAACTGTTATAATTCGTGATATATCATATTTGTGCGTTGGAAATATGCATATACATATAACTAAACACATGTAGAGCCGGGGGCCAGAAATCCTCCCCTCCTTGTATTGTAACTTTCTAAAATGGGAAACAGAAGAAGGAGTCACGCGGGGAGTGCTCATCCTCCTCGTAGGCTCAGATTGGGGTGCCTAAATGTGTGTGGATGTAACCAAGATGTGAAAAAAGGAGAGATAGGTAGTATGTTTGAGGAAAGGAACCTGGATGTTTTGGCTCTGAGTGAAACGAAGGCTCAAGGGTAAAGGGGAAGAGTGGTTTGGGAATGTCTTGGGAGTAAAGTCAGGGGTTAGTGAGAGGACAAGAGCAAGGGAAGGAGTAGCACTACTCCTGAAACAGGAGTTGTGGGAGTATGTGATAGAATGTAAGAAAGTAAATTCTAGATTAATATGGGTAAAACTGAAAGTTGATGGAGAAAGATGGGTGATTATTGGTGCATATGCACCTGGGCATGAGAAGAAAGATCATGAGAGGCAAGTGTTTTGGGAGCAGCTGAATGAGTGTGTTAGTGGTTTTGATGCACAAGATCGGGTTATAGTGATGGGTGATTTGAATGCAAAGGTGAGTAATGTAGCAGTTGAGGGAATAATTGTTATACATGGGGTGTTCAGTGTTGTAAATGGAAATGGTGAAGAGCTTGTAGATTTATGTGCTGAAAAAGGACTGGTGATTGGGAATACCTGGTTTAAAAAGCGAGATATACATAAGTATACATATGTAAGTGGGAGAGATGGCCAGAGAGCGTTATTGGATTACGTGTTAACTGACAGGCGCGCGAAAGAGAGACTTTTGGATGTTAATGTGCTGAGAGGTGCAACTGGAGGGAAGTCTGATCATTATCTTGTGGAGGCGAAGGTGAAGATTTGTATGGGTTTTCAGATAAGAAGAGAGAATGTTTGGGGGGAGAGGGTGGTGAGAGTAAGTGAGCTTGGGAAGGAGCCTTGTGTGAGGAAGTACCAGGAGAGACTGAGTACAGAATGGAAAAAGGTGAGAACAAAGGAGGTAAGGGGAGTGGGGGAGGAATGGGATGTATTTAGGGAAGCAGTGATGGCTTGAGCAAAAGATGCTTGTGGCTTGAGAAGCGTGGGAGGTGGGTTGATTAGAAAGGGTAGTGAGTGGTGGGATGAAGAAGTAAGATTATTAGTGAAAGAGAAGAGAGAGGCATTTGGACGATTTTTGCAGGGAAAAATGCAAATGAGTGGGAGATGTATAAAAGAAAGAGACAGAAGGTCAAGGGAAAGGTGCAAGAGGTGAAAAAAAGGGCAAATGAGAGTTGAGGTGAGAGAGTATCATTAAATTTTAGGGAGAATGAAAAGATGTTCTGGAAGGAGGTAAATAAAGTGCGTAAGACAAGGGAGCAAATGGGAACTTCAGTGAAGGGGGCTAATGGGGAGGTGATAACAAGTAGGTGGTGATGTGAGATGGAGTGAGTATTTTGAAGGTTTGTTGAATGTGTTTGATGATAGAGTCTGAGATATAGGGTGTTTTGGTCGAGGTGGTGTGCAAAGTGAGAGGGTTAGGGAAAATGATTTGGTAAACAGAGAAGAGGTAGTAAAAGCTTTGCGGAAGATGAAAGCCGGCAAGGCAGCAGGTTTGGATGGTATTGCAGTGGAATTTATTAAAAAAGGGGGTGACTGTATTGTTGACTGGTTGGTAAGGTTATTTAATGTATGTATGATTCATGGTGAGGTGCCTGAGGATTGGCGGAATGCGTGCATAGTGCCATTGTATAAAGGCAAAGGGGATAAGAGTGAGTGCTCAAATTACAGAGGTATAAGTTTGTTGAGTATTCCTGGAAAATTATATGGGAGGGTATTGATTGAGAGGGTGAAGGCAAGTGCAGAGCATCAGACTGGGGAAGAGCAGTGTGGTTTCAGAAGTGGTAGAGGATGTGTGGATCAGGTGTTTGCTTTGAAGAATGTATGCGAGAAATACTTAGAAAAACAAATGGATTTGTATGTAGCATTTATGGATCTGGAGAAGGCATATGATAGAGTTGATAGAGATGCTCTGTGGTAGGTACTAAGAATATATGGTGTGGGAGGAAAGTTTTTAGAAGCAGTGAAAAGTTTTTATCGAGGATGTAAGGTATGTGTACGTGTAGGAAGAGAGGAAAGTGATTGGTTCTCAGTGAATGTAGGTTTGCGGCAGGGGTGTGTGATGTCTCCATGGTTGTTTGATTTGTTTATGGTTGGGGTTGTTAGGGAGGTGAATGCAAGAGTTTTGGAAAGAGGGGCAAGTATGCAGTCTGTTGTGGATGAGAGAGCTTGGGAAGTGAGTCAGTTGTTGTTCGTTGATGATACAGCGCTGGTGGCTGATTCATGTAAGAAACTGCAGAAGCTGGTGATTGAGTTTGGTAAAGTGTGTGAAAGAAGAAAGTTAAGGGTAAATGTGAATAAGAGCAAGATTATTAGGTACAGTAGGGTTGAAGGTCAATTCAATTGGGAGGTATGTTTGAATGGAGAAAAATTGGAGGAAGTAAAGTGTTTTAGATATCTGGGAGTGGATCTGGCAGCGGATGGAACCATGGAAGCGGAAGTGAATCATAGGGTGGGGGAGGGGGCGAAAATCCTGGGAGCCTTGAAGAATGTGTGGAAGTCAAGAACATTATCTCGGAAAGCAAAAATGGGTATGTTTGAAGGAATAGTGGTTCCAACAATGTTGTATGGTTGCGAGGAGTGGGCTATGGATAGAGTCGTGCGCAGGAGGGTGGATGTGCTGGTAATCAGATGTTTGAGGACAATATGTGGTGTGAGGTGGTTTGATCGAGAAAGTAATGTAAGGGTAAGAGAGAGGTGTGGAAATAAGAAGAGCGTGGTTGAGAGAGCAGAAGAGGGTGTTTTGAAATGGTTTGGGCACATGGAGAGAATGAGTGAGGAAAGATTGACTAAGAGGATATGTGTGTCGGAGGTGGAGGGAACGAGGAGAAGTGGGAGACCCAATTGGAGGTGGAAAGATGGAGTGAAAAAGGTTTTGAGTGATCGGGGCCTGAACATGCAGGAGGGTGAAAGGCGGGCAAGGATAGAGTGAATTGGATCGATGTGGTATACCGGGGTCGACGTGCTGTCAATGGATTGAAGAAGGGCATGTAAAGCGTCTGGGGTAAACCATGGAAAGTTCTGTGGGTCCTGAATGTGGAAAGGGAGCTGTGTTTTCGGGCATTATTGCATGATAGCTAGAGACTGAGTGTGAACGAATGGGGCCTTTGTTGTCTTTTCCTAGTGCTACCTCGCACACATGAGGGGGGAGGGGGATTTTATTCCATGTGTGGCGAGGTGGCGATGGGAGTGAATAAAGGCAGACACTGTGAATTGGGTGCATTTGTGTATATGTATATGTCTGTGTGTGTATATATATGTGTACATTGAGATGTATGGTTATGTATATTTGCATGTGTGGACGTGTATGTTTATACATGTGTATGGGGGTGGGTTGGGCCATTTCTTTCGTCTGTTTCCTTGCGCTACCTCGCAAACGCGTGAGACAGCGACAAAGCAAAATAAAATGAATATAAATAAATGTACATATTAACTAATATGTGTTATAAGAAGCACACACACACACACACACACACACACACACACACACACACACGCACACACACACACACACACACACGTCACAGACACACACACACGACACACACACACCCACACACACACACACACACACACACACACACACACACACACACACACACACACACACACACACGTCACACACACACACACACACACACACACACACACACACGTCTCATAAACACACACACACACACACACACACACACACACACACACACACACACACACACACACACACACACACACACACACGTCACACACACACACACACACACACACACACACACACACACACACACACACACACACACACACACACACATCACACACGTTCACACACGCGTCACACGTCACACACACAAACCATTTTCTTGTTATAACCAATAGTGTTCAAGAGTTCAGCGACTGCAGGAGAGAGTGAACAATTATGTAGAATACTGGATGCTTTAAATTTTTGGGGGGAGGGGAGGATAAACCAGTGGGGTTGACTGTGAAACCAAACGGGATTGAACCCATAAATAACCCGGGGCGGCCCGTGAATACGTCATAGTCAGCAATCCCAACCAATCAAACCCAAGTACGGGGGGTTATGGGAGGGGTTTTCCCAGGTCGAGGTAAAATTGAAATGGTGTTTGTGGTGGCCCAAACTGAGAGAGAGAGAGAGAGAGGGGAGAGAGAGAGGGGGAGAGAGGTAGTTTGGGGAGAGGAGGGGAGGGGGAGAGGAGGAGAGAGGGAGAAGTTAGAGAGAGGGGAGAGGAGAGAGAGAGAGAGAATGAAAAAACACTATAGAAAAGTGAAAAAAAGGAAAAAAAAAGGTCCAGGGGAACGGAAAGAAAAATCCCTTTTGTAAAAAAAAGGGAAAAACCAAAAAAGGGGAAGGATACATACACACTGAAGTTTCATAACCCTGAGTTTCATAAAACCCTAAAAACAAAACACCGTGTTTTACACGACCCGGGCCGGGCATTTACACACAATGTAGTTCATGCCCAAAACCCTTAATACACACCTGTAGTTTACATGCCCCGCTTCATAAAACCCCTGTATTTAACATCCCCCAGCCTGCATTTACACCCTTTTTGTCAAAGGGCCCCACCCTTGAAAACCCCACACACTTTTATTTAAAATTGAACCTGCATACACCCACTGTTTCTACATGCCAAACCCTTTACTAAAACATTGTAGTTTAATGGGCCCCGCGCATTACACACACTGTAGTTAATTTACCCCAAACTTTAAAAATTGCTGGGTCCGTCCCTCAGTGTCCCCCACGCCCCAATTTCGTCATTGAATTACATATAAAAAATCAGCTAAATTAGTCCAGTTTAAATGTTTTTCAAGAGGATTCCCCCTTTTTTCTCTCTCTTTCTCTCTTCTTCTCTCTCTCTCTCTCTCTCTCTCTCTCTCTCTTGGGTCCCATTTTTTTGCCCTTTGCGTTTTTTTTCTGGGGGGAAAAAAAAAAAAAACCCCGCTAATTTTTTTAATTTCTGTTTTTCTTTTTTTTGGGGGATTTTTTGTTGAAGGGAAGTATGGAATATGTATGGGCAGTTCATGGTGTTTGGCATGAAACCAATTTCATATTTTAGAAAACCATCTATCTAGAGGGAAATTTCCCCCACAACACACAACCACCCCAACAAACACACACCCCAAAACCCACAAACCCCAAAGAACCAACAACACAAACCACCCCACACAAACCAAAACACAAAACCCGACCTGTGGGCCGTAAAGGACATGAGCACCATACCCCAAACCCGTGAATAATGGCACATGAGCAAAACACCAAAAACCGTCCCCCGTGCCAATTTTTTGGCAACCAAAACAACCACCCACCTGTGCCAGTAATGGCACATGGGGCATATAAAACCCTCCGGAAAGTGCCAATAATGGCATTGAGCACACGTTTCCCGGGCCCGGGCCCGTAATTCCCTGGCACAACAATCGGACCTTTTGCCCGTAATGGCACACCGGGGGAAAAGGTCGTTCATTTAAAAAGAACCCGAGGGAAGTTTAGTTTGGGCCCATCTATATTCATGCGAAATATTGGGCACCCGCGTCTTTTGTTATTATGTGAGCCTGAAGCTTCCTCAGACTTAGCTGTTAATTTTTAGCTTTATTTCTGACCCCCGTGTTCACAGTTAGCTTTTTTACTAACCCAGTGTTCACAGTTTAAACTTTTTTGAATTTAAATTGTTTTCACAGGGTTAGGGTTTATATGATCCCGCTGTTCACAGTTAGCCCTTTTTTACTAAAGGGGCTTTTACTTTTTAAACTTTATTGATCCCCCCCGTTTACGTTAGTTTATTTTGATTTCCCTCTTTCCCCTATTGGTTTATATGATCCCGTGGGGACAGAAGACCCGAGACGAGGTAAAAAAAGGGGAGAGGGGAAAAGGGGGAAGGGGAGGGGGGGAGAAGGGGAGAATGAGAGGGGGGGAGGGAAAAGATGGGGGGAGGGAAAAGTGGGGGAGGAGGTTTTAAAGTACAGCGGCAGTCCCCCTTTTGTTTGTTTATGTACGCCCTGATCTTTAAAGGGCAAGTAAAAACACCACCAAAACACACACAAACAACCCCCCTGTACACCCCACAGGGCGTATATACACCCCATCAGTGGGTTCCGACCCCTTTTTTGGGCCGAAGGGGGAAGGGGCACCCTCAGCCATGACCCCCGGCCCTAGAAAACCCGTCGTCTTTGGGAAACGATCATAAATTTCCTAAGGAGGTACCCCAAAGGAATTACTTGGAACTACATGGGACTTAAAGGGTTTCATGGGCTAATTTGGCTACAAAGGACTACATGGGGGGACATGGGCTACATGGGAACCCACTGGGGGCTACATGGACTCCTTATGGGGTTGTATGAGGTCTGTTAGGGGACAGGGGGTTTTGACCAGTTCGATGTAAGTGCGGGTGGGGGGGGGTGGGCCTTGGGGCCCTGCAGGGGTTAAAGCCCCCCAGTGATGATGAAAAACAGGGGGCCCTGGGTATGGGATTTTAGGTCCACAAAAGGACCAGCCCCACAGGAGACAAACAAAGACCAACAGCCCAAAAGGACCCACAACCTACAGCCCCACGACAACAGAAACACAGCCCAAAAAGAACACGCCCCAAAAAAAGAACAAAACAAAGCCCAAACCCGCCCCACAGAAAAAAACCCAAGGACCCAAAACCCAAAAGACCCCAAAAAAGACACACAAAAACAAAAAAACCCAACCCGAACAAAAAGCCCCAAAGACCCAAAAAAGACACACGGGGTCCCAACCCAAAAGCCCCAAAACAGGACCCCCCAAACCCCCCCACGGGAAAACCCCAGCCCCAAACACAAAACCCAAGGACCAAAAAGAAAAAACCCCAAGGCCCCAAACACAACACAGCCCCCCCCCTCCCCAAGCCCCACAGACTCAAGACCCACAGACCCACAAAACCACAAACTACAGACCAAAGAACCACAGATAAGACCACGGGGAACCCAAAGCCCCAAGACTCCAGCCACAGACCCCCAAGCTAAGACACAAAGATAAAGCCCCACAACAACAGCCCACAGAACCACAGAAAAACCACAGACCCACAGCCCTTACAGCCCCAAGGGACACACAAAAACCCAACCCCAAAAGGACCCCGACCCACAGCCCCACAGCCCCACAGAAAACAGCTTTGGGACACGAGCGCTTTCCCTGCCGAAAACGTTGGTTTCAGTTTATTGGTTCCCCCGGGTCCAACCGTTTTTCCTGAGGGGCGATATCCCTGGATCCCGGATGAGCTGGCCCTGGAAATTTTGACCCTCCCGAGGAGGGAAAAATCAAGAGATGGGGCGCGGCCAATGAGAGTCGAGGTCCTAAAAGGTCTTGATTTGTGATTGGATGAAAGATTCATTAGGAAAAGTAAGAGATTTTCAAAAAGTGCCCGATGAAATTCTTTTAATATATATTGTTTTTGGGAAAGTTTCCTTGGGGATATCCGCCTAAACCCTTTTTTGGAAAAGGGAAAGGGAACACTTTATAAGTGTCAGAAACACTTTACATCTCTGATACATATGATTACCCATCTCCCTGCCCCGATGTTAACCCATGCGATAGACAGTGGAACAAACCACGTTACAATACATTTATTGTTCTGAGACGGCATCTTCCAGGGGGGCCTTAAACCAGCTGACATTATAGTTTGTCCCCGGCCACTGGTGTGGCTGTCGGACCCCTGGTGTGGCTGTTGGCCCCCTGGTGGGGCTGTCGGCCCCTGGTGGGGCTGTCGGCCCCCGGGTTTGTGGCTGTCGGCCCCTGGTTTTTTCCCCGGGTGGGCTGTCGGCCCCCTTCTGGGGGGTGGGCGTGGCCCCCTGGTGTGGCTGTCGGACCCCGGGGGGGGTGGGCCCCGGGTTCGGGACCCTGGTGTGGCTGTCGGACCCCTGGTGTGGCTGTCGGACCCCTGGTGTGGCTGTCGGACCCCTGGTGTGGCTGTTGGACCCCTGGTGTGGCTGTCGGACCCCTGGTGTGGCTGTCGGACCCCTGGTGTGGCTGTCGGACCCCTGGTGTGTGGCTCTGTTGACGTAGTATCAGCCACATGCCTGTTATTGGTCTCGCTTGTCGTGGTGGTGAAGTGATGCTTGGGGCCAGTCGGGGGAGGCGAGGGTTGGGGGGGGGAAACAGATAGCTTGAGGCATGAGAGAGAGAGAGAGAGAGAGAGAGAGAGAGAGAGAGAGAGAGAGAGAGAGAGAGAGAGAGAGAGAGAGAGAGAGAGAGAGAGAGAGAGAGAGAGAGAGAGAGAGAGAGAGAGAGAGAGAGAGAGAGAGAGAGAGAGAGAGAGAGAGAGAGAGAGTAGACGCTTCGAAGGCAATTCACCTGAAGCAGGTTACCAGTCTTATTTACATTGGAAACATCGGAATTTACTGATGAAAAATCCGTCTCGAAAAATGACAAGAAATCGTTCTCCATAGAGACCCTGATGTCCTAGAAACAGTCAGTTATGAGGCTAGTGTGAGGCGCCATACTGTGAGGGCATCTTGTTATGAGGCCAGTGTGAGGCGTTACACTATGAGGTTATCTTATGAGGCCAGTGTGAGGTGTCTCACTATGAGGTTATCTTATGAGGCCAGTATGAGGCGTCATACTATAAAGTCATCTTGTATACTCCGTGCCACAGTGAGCCATGAGACATCGTCTGCTATATTCTATGTTAATAAGTTCAGGTCCATCCATGTGACGCTGGCGTGAGTTTGAACTTAATGTCAAAAGAGATTTAGATATAGAAGGCGTAATACGTACACATGTCAAAATAGATTTGCATATCTGTAGTAGGCAGTGTACGTACACGATAACTGATGGCTTGCTTGTAGGGTGTACTGATTCCTCGAAGGTTCGAATAAATATATTAGAAATGAACCAATCTACATAAGCCTTCAAGCTCATTATGTTCTATAAACGATTCATTGAAGGCTTCGAAAGTCATCATTATTACAGCACGAAGAAGAACAGTCACTTCTCTGGCCAGAGACTGCACTGCAATGAGACAGAAAGACTTAATTAATAATGCCACAGTTTCATATGGTCTCAGACACCACCAGACCTGGCTGACACAACACGGAGGAGCATGTCATCATCATGGCTGCTCGCTGGGCGAGAGAGAGAGTCATAAAGTTGTCTGGAAATAGTCAGACTTTACAGAGTGGTTCGCGCTTGGATTAAGCCGGATTTATGAGAACACCAGCTTCGGGTCTTGTTGTGGGTCCTCAGAACGATTTCATTCCTTTAGGATATCTGATTATCCGAAAGCTCTCATGTGTTGTGTGTGCGTGTGTGTGTGTGTGTGTGGGATGCAGCATCTGGACAGTGGTTGTCATAGCAACGCTGATGCTCAAGACGAGGCGGTCTCTCTCTCTCTCTCTCTCTCTCTCTCTCTCTCTCTCTCTCTCTCTCTCTCTCTCTCTCTCTCTCTCTCTCTCTCTCTCTCTCTCTCTCTCTCTCTCTCTCCCCCAGCAACATCCTGAAACACGTCTTCAGAAGTTGGTGTGGAGATGAGTGTCCTCACCCAGGTTCTTCCTGACCTCCTCCTCTCATTATCCTCCTTCAAACCTCTCGTTCTTGTCCTCCTCTTCTTGAGTTCCTCTGTGGCCATGGTTTGACCTCCTCCTCGACCCTCCCTCGCTCACCAGGATAAGCCTCGAGCACAATCGTTCACCCTCCTCACACTGGAGACGAAGGCGATTTCAAGCTGCCTTTAGCCCTCCTTATCCCCAGTGGGTCAAGCCCTACACAGCCCGTGCCACCGGGACAGCCCAGCACGCCTGGATGAAACCAGTTTCCCTCGGAACATTCCGATGAAACTTGAAACTAAAAGAAGGTGAATTCCTCCCCAGTCTGGAAACTGGAATTGGCACTTTGGAATTTATCCTTTCAAAATCGACGACTTTTGTTTGTGAGGTATGACAATTATGGTATGGGAAAGGTAATAACAGTTCCCGTGAGCCGGTGCTCACATATGAGGATTTTCGAGCAAGGGTTATTGCGACTCACAATGGGTAAATGCCCAGGCCCACTCCCTCTCTGGCAATGGGTAAGTCCAGGAGCTCCACAGCAACCTGGCTTTCCCAGTTACTCTAAATTATTCATGAAATTTCATTATCTTGAAGGCGTTTATGTCCGTCTGGTAAACACAGTTTTGAACTTGTCCGTCTGGGGTGGAGTTAAGTAAATGGTTATTACTCATGTATACGATGGGTTATACAGGTCCTCATGATGGTAAGATGGGGGGGGAGGGAAGAGTGAGGGTACAAGAACCCATATGAGAGAGAGAGAGAGAGAGAGAGAGAGAGAGAGAGAGAGAGAGAGAGAGAGAGAGAGAGAGAGAGAGAGAGAGAGAGAGAGAGAGCTTACAACGAGTATATGTAATGAGATTTTGCCTAAGGCAGGGCTAACGCGTAGCGCTCACCGTTTATATGGTTTGGTTCACATTACGTTTTCTTTGTGCTTCAACAGAAATGCATAATATTGCTGTCTATCACAATGTAGTACCAGAATATTTTTCATCTGTTCCTCCATTAATCTTCCAAAAACTTCATTATTCAGTCTTCCCAGATAACCCTCATGATTTCTTCGTATTTCTTCGTGATTTCTTTGTCGTTGTCTCCCGCGTTTGCGAGGTAACGAAAGGAAACAGACGAAAGAAATGGCCCAACCCACCCCCATACAACATGCATATACATACGTCCACACACGCAAATATACATACCTACACAGCTTTCCATGGTTTACCCCAGACGCTTCCCATGCCCTGATTCAATGCACTGACAGCACGTCAACCCCGGTATACCACATCGATCCAATTCACTCTATTCCTTGCCCTCCTTTCACCCTCCTGCATGTTCAGGCCCCGATCACACAAAATCTTTTTCAGCTCCATCTTTCCACCTCCAATTTGGTCTCCCACTTCTCCTCGTTACCTCCACCTCCGACACATATATCCTCTTGGTCAATCTTTCCTCACTCATTCTCTCCATGTGCCCAAACCATTTCAAATCACCCTCTTCTGCTCTCTCAACCACGCTCTTTTATTTCCACACTTCTCTCTTATCCTTACGTTACTTACTCGATCAAACCACCTCACACCACACATTGTCCTCAAACATCTCATTTCCAACACATCCATCCTCCTGCGCACAACTCTATCCATAGCCCATGCCTCGCAACCATACAACATTGTTGGAACCGCTATTCCTTCAAACATACCCATTTTTGCTTTCCGAGATAATGTTCTCGACTTCCACACATTCTTCAAGGCTCCCAAGATTTTCGCCCCCTCCCCCACCCTATGATCCACTTCCGCTTCCATGGTTCCATCCGCTGCCAGATCCACTCCCAGATATCTAAAACACTTTACTTCCTCCAATTTTTCTCCATTCAAACTTACCTTCCAATTGACTTGACCCTCAACCCTACTGTACCTAATTACCTTGCTCTTATTCACATTTACTCTTAACTTTCTTCTTTCACACACTTTACCAAACTCAGTCACCAGCTTCTGCAGTTTCTCACATGAATCAGCCACCAGCGCTGTATCATCAGCGAACAACAACTGACTCACTTCCCAAGCTCTCTCATCCCCAACAGACTTCATACTTGCCCCTCTTTCCAAAACTCTTGCATTCACCTCCCTAACAACCCCATCCATAAACAAATTAAACAACCATGGAGACATCACACACCCCTGCCGCAAACCTACATTCACTGAGAACCAATCACTTTCCTCTCTTCCCACACGTACACATGCCTTACATCCTCGATAAAAACTTTTCACTGCTTCTAACAACTTGCCTCCCACACCATATATTCTTAATACCTTCCACAGAGCATCTCTATCAGCTCTATCATATGCCTTCTCCAGATCCATAAATGCTACATACAAATCCATTTGCTTTTCTAAGTATTTCTCACATACATTCTTCAAAGCAAACACCTGATCCACACATCCTCTACCACTTCTGAAACCACACTGCTCTTCCCAATCTGATGCTCTGTACATGCCTTCACCCTCTCAGTCAATACCCTCCCATATAATTTACCAGGAATACTCAACAAACTTATGCCTCTGTAATTTGAGCACTCACTCTTATCCCCTTTGCCTTTGTACAATGGCACTATGCACGCATTCCGCCAATCCTCAGGCACCTCACCATGAGTCATACATACATTAGATAACCTTACCAACCAGTCAATAATACAGTCACCACCTTTTTTGATAAATTCCACTGCAATACCATCCAAACCTGCTGCCTTGCCGGCTTTCATCTTCCGCAAAGCTTTTACTACCTCTTCTCTGTTTACCAAATCATTTTCCCTAACCCTCTCACTTTGCACACCACCTCGACCAAAACACCCTATATCTGCCACTCTATCATCAAACACATTCAACAAACCTTCAAAATACTCACTCCATCTCCTTCTCACATCATCACTACTTGTTATCACCTCCCCATTTGCGCCCTTCACTGAAGTTCCCATTTGCTCCCTTGTCTTACGCACTTTATTTACCTCCTTCCAGAACATCTTTTTATTCTCCCTAAAATTTAATGATACTCTCTCACCCCAACTCTCATTTGCCCTCTTTTTCACCTCGTGCACCTTTCTCTTGACCTCCTGTCTCTTTCTTTTATACATCTCCCACTCAATTGCATTTTTTTCCCTGCAAAAATCGTCCAAATGCCTCTCTCTTCTCTTTCACTAATAATCTTACTTCTTCATCCCACCACTCACTACCCTTTCTAATCAACCCACCTCCCACTCTTCTCATGCCACAAGCATCTTTTGCGCAATCCATCACTGATTCCCTAAATACTTCCCATTCCTCCCCCACTCCCCTTACTTCCATTGTTCTCACCTTTTTCCATTCTGTACTCAGTCTCTCCTGGTACTTCCTCACACAAGTCTCCTTCCCAAGCTCACTTACTCTCACCACCCTCTTCACCCCAACATTCACTCTTCTTTTCTGAAAACCCATGCAAATCTTCACCTTAGCCTCCACAAGATAATGATCAGACATCCCTCCAGTTGCACCTCTCAGCACATTAGCATCCAAAAGTCTCTCTGTCGCGCGCCTGTCAATTAACACGTAATCCAATAACGCTCTCTGGCCATCTCTCCTACTTACATACGTATACTTATGTATATCTCGCTTTTTAAACCAGGTATTCCCAATCACCAGTCCTTTTTCAGCACATAAATCTACAAGCTCTTCACCATTTCCATTTACAACACTGAACACCCCATGTATACCAATTATTCCCTCAACTGCCACATTACTCACCTTTGCATTCAAATTACCCATCACTATATATATATATATATATATATATATATATATATATATATATATATATATATCCCTGGGGACAGGGGAGAAAGAATACTTCCCACGTATTCCCTGCGTGTCGTAGAGGGCGACTAAAAGGGGAGGGAGCGGGGGGCTGGAAATCCTCCCCTCTAGTTTTTTTTTAATTTTCCAAAAGAAGGAACAGGGAAGGGGGCCAGGTGAGGATATTCCCTCAAAGGCCCAGTACTCTGTTCTTAACGCTACCTCGCTAACGCGGGAAATGGCGAATAGAAAGAAAAGAAATATATATATATATATATATATATATATATATATATATTTTTTTTTTTTGTCGCTGTCTCCCGCGTTTGCGAAGTAGCGCAAGGAAACAGACGAAAGAAATGGCCCAACCCACCCCCATACACATGTATATACATACGTCCACACACGCAAATATACATACCTACACAGCTTTCCATGGTTTACCCCAGACGCTTCACATGCCTTGATTCAATCCACTGACAGCACGTCAACCCCGGTATACAACATCGCTCCAATTTACTCTATTCCTTGCCCTCCTTTCACCCTCCTGCATGTTCAGGCCCCGATCACACAAAATCTTTTTCACTCCATCTTTCCACCTCCAATTTGGTCTCCCTCTTCTCCTTGTTCCCTCCACCTCCGACACATATATCCTCTTGGTCAATCTTTCCTCACTCATTCTCTCCATGTGACCAAACCATTTCAAAACACCCTCTTCTGCTCTCTCAACCACGCTCTTTTTATTTCCACACATCTCTCTTACCCTTACGTTACTTACTCGATCAAACCACCTCACAACACACATTGTCCTCAAACATCTCATTTCCAGCACATCTATCCTCCTGCACACAACTCTATCCATAGTCCACGCCTCGCAACCATACAACATTGTTGGAACCACTATTCCTTCAAACATACCCATTTTTGCTTTCCGAGATAATGTTCTCGACTTCCACACATTCTTCAAGGCTCCCAGAATTTTCGCCCTCTCCCCCACCCTATGATCCACTTCCGCTTCCATGGTTCCATCCGCTGCCAGATCCACTCCCAGATATCTAAAACACTTCACTTCCTCCAGTTTTTCTCCATTCAAACTCACCTCCCAATTGACTTGACCCTCAACCCTACTGTACCTAATAACCTTGCTCTTATTCACATTTACTCTTAACTTTCTTCTTTCACACACTTTACCAAACTCAGTCACCAGCTTCTGTAGTTTCTCACATGAATCAGCCACCAGCGCTGTATCATCAGCGAACAACAACTGACTCACTTCCCAAGCTCTCTCATCCCCAACAGACTTCATACTTGCCCCTCTTTCCAAAACTCTTGCATTCACCTCCCTAACAATCCCATCCATAAACAAATTAAACAACCATGGAGACATCACACAACCCTGCCGCAAACCTACATTCACTGAGAACCAATCACTTTCCTCTCTTCCTGCACGTACACATGCCTTACATCCTCGATAAAAACTTTTCACTGCTTCTAACAACTTGCCTCCCACACCATATATTCTTAATACCTTCCACAGAGCATCTCTCTCTCTCTCTCTCTCTCTCTCTCTCTCTCTCTCTCTCTCTCTCTCTCTCTCTCTCTCTCTCTCTCTCTCTCTCTCTCTCTCTCTCTCTCTCTCTCTCTCTCTCTCTCTCTCTCTCCCTCTTTCTCTCTCTCTCTCCCTCTTTCTCTCTCTCTCTCTCTCTCTCTCTCTCTCTCTCTCTCTCTCTCTCTCTCTCTCTCTCTCTCTCTCTATATATATATATATATATATATATATATATATATGTATATATATATATATATATATATATATATATCACAGAATTTTTGTAAACCTAATTAGCTGGCGTTTTGGAAATCAAGTAGTGTTTGATCCAAGAGTGTTTTCATCAATTTCTGATGCCAGGTATAAACCAGACATTCTCTTATGTCTCGACAATGATCATTGAGGTTTCTGACTCTCTCATAACAGCTCATATAATTTCCTCAAGCCCTGTGCCACAATCCTTTGTGATTCATTCTGAGTTATTGATCTAAGTTTATGTGGTGCCCATGTAGCTATACTTCATATAACAACATGACAACATACGTAGTGAGGCAGAGTGTGTGGTGTTACTGTCAGCCTGACTTCCTGATGGTGTTACAGTCAGCCTGACCTCCTGACGAAGGTGTTACAGTCAGCCTCACCTCCTGACGAAGGTGTTACAGTCAGCCTGACCTCCTGACGAAGGTGTTACAGTCAGCCTGACCTCCTGACGAAGGTGTTACAGTCAGCCTCACCTCCTGACGAAGGTGTTACAGTCAGCCTCACCTCCTGACGAAAGTGTTACAGTCAGCCTGACCTCCTGACGAAGGTGTTACAGCCAGTCTCACCTCCTGACGAGGGTGTTACAGTCAGGTTGATGTTGTAGGTTGATGTTGATGACCTTAATGACCCTGGCAGTTGACGGGCCTGAAGCCCAAACAACCAAACAACCAAACAACCAGACAGTCTTACATATATGCAGCATATTTTCTACACGCACACACACACACACACACACACACACACACATACACCAGCTATGCCAGGTACCTATATATCTACCGGCCATGCGGAGGGGAACGAACACCTGGGATGTGGTGTAGGCCGACTGTCGAACCCAGGATTCGAACCCGGACGTGGTTCTTGGATGAGTCATGACACACACACACATATATATATACTTAAGCACACATGTACGTCGACCCCATACGACAACCTTAACGTTATCAACCATAATGTCTTCTCTCTTTCCAGCGGCGTCTGAATGTGGAAGAGTTCGATGTATCGCCGGATAAGAAATATATATTACTCAAGCATGACGTCTTACAGGTGAGTGCCCAACCCCCCCCCCCCCTCTCTCTCTCTCTCTCTCTCTCTCTCTCTCTCTCTCTCTCTCTCTCTCTCTCTCTCTCTCTCTCTCTCTCTGTCACCCCCAGTTTCCCCCCTTTTTTTTCCATGCTTTTGTTTACCTTTTTTTAAGAACGCAAATGATGACTTTGAGCAATTGAGGTATTCCCGCAAGGCGGGTGTGTGGGTACCTGGCTGTTTCCCTCCCCCACCACTGGCGTACTTCTTCTCCCACGCATCACAACCACGAGCCACAGGGAGGGTAACGTCGAGGGACAACCACGAGCCACAGGGAGGGTAACGTCGGGGGACAACCACGAGCCACAGGGAGGGTAACGTCGAGGGACAACCACGAGCCACAGGGAGGGTAACGTCGAGGGACAACCACGAGCCACAGGGAGGGTAACGTCGGGGGACAACCACGAGCCACAGGGAGGGTAACGTCGGGGGACAACCACGAGCCACAGGGAGGGTCACGTCGAGGGACAACCACGATCCACAGGGAGGGTAACGTCGAGGGACAACCACGAGCCACAGGGAGGGTAACGTCGCGGGACAACCACGATCCACAGGGAGGGTAACGTCGAGGGACAACCACGAGCCACAGGGAGGGTAACGTCGAGGGACAACACGAGCCACAGGGAGGGTAACGTCGAGGGACAACCACGAGCCACAGGGAGGGTAACGTCGAGGGACAACCACGAGCCACAGGGAGGGTAACGTCGAGGGACAACCACGAGCCACAGGGAGGGTAACGTCCGGGGACAACCACGAGCCACAGGGAGGGTAACGTCGGGGGACAACCACGAGCCACAGGGAGGGTAACGTCCGGGGACAACCACGAGCCACAGGGAGGGTAACGTCGGGGACAACCACGAGCCACAGGGAGGGTAACGTCCGGGGACAACCACGAGCCACAGGGAGGGTAACGTCCGGGGACAACCACGAGCCACAGGGAGGGTAACGTCGAGGGACAACCACGCCCTGGACTTGCCTGAGGACGAGTGGGTGATAATCCCATCACATCTGTGTAGTAAAATGAACATTATGATCATCCGAGAGGCGAGGCGTGGGCGCCATTTGGGTCCTTCTTGGGCAAGTCACTATAGCTTATAGCTTCCTCCAGCTAACTTCTCCAGCTAGCATGGTACAGGCTATAGCTTCCTCCAGCTAACTTCTCCAGCTAGCATGGTACAGCTTATAGCTTCCTCCACCTAACTTCTCCAGCTAGCATGGTACAGGCTATAGCTTCCTCCAGCTAACTTCTCCAGCTAGCATGGTACAGGCTATAGCCTCCTCCAGCTAACTTCTCCAGCTAGCATGGTACAGCTTATAGCTTCCTCCACCTAACTTCTCCAGCTAGCATGGTACAGGCTATAGCTTCCTCCAGCTAACTTCTCCAGCTAGCATGGTACAGGCTATAGCTTCCTCCAGCTAACTTCTCCAGCTAGCATGGTACAGGCTATAGCTTCCTCCAGCTAACTTCTCCAGCTAGCATCATGGTACAGGCTATAGCTTCCTCCAGCTAACTTCTCCAGCTAGCATGGTGCAGGCTATAGCTTCCTCCAGCTAACTTCTCCAGCTAGCATCATGGTACAGGCTATAGCTTCCTCCAGCTAACTTCTGCAGCTAGCATGGTACAGGCTATAGCTTCCTCCAGCTAACTTCTCCAGCTAGCATGGTACAGGCTATAGCTTCCTCCAGTTAACTTCTCCAGCTAGCATGGTACAGGCTATAGCTTCCTCCAGCTATTGGGGAGTTAAGTGGGAGGACTGCTCCAGCTGTTTCATCCCTCTCACTACCCCTCAGTCACACTCCATACACTCACCCTCCCTCTCACCCAACATACTCACCCTCCCTCTCACCCAACACACTCACTCTTCCTCTCACCCAACACACTCACCCTCCCTCTCACCCAACATACTCACCCTCCCTCTCACCCAACACACTCATCCTCCCTCTCACCCAACACACTCACTCTTCCTCTCACCTCTACACTCTTACTTGGTCCACCTCAACAGGTATGAGGGAGGGGGACTGGATGGATGAACCTCCCTGGGACGTGTCGGACCCCGGGGTCATCCAGGTGGGTCACTCAGCCACTACGTCAGCCAGGATGGTGGTCAAGCATCCACCGGACCTCGCCCCTCATCCACCACGTCTCCACCCGGCTTCCTGTCCCACTACGTCTCCACCCGGCCTCCTCCCTCATCCACTACGTCTCCACCTGGCCTCCTCCCTCATCCACCACGTCTCCACCCGGCCTCCTGTCCCACTACGTCTCCACCCGGCCTCCTCCCTCATCCACCACGTCTCCACCCGGCCTCCTGTCCCACTACGTCTCCACCCGGCCTCCTCCCTCATCCACCACGTCTCCACCCGGCCTCCTGTCCCACTACGTCTCCACCCGGCCTCCTCCCTCATCCACCACGTCTCCACCCGGCCTCCCGTCCCACTACGTCTCCACCCGGCCTCCTCCCTCATCCACCACGTCTCCACCCGGCCTCCTCCCTCATCCACCATGTCTCCACCCGGCCTCCTCCCTCTCCTCCACCATATCTCCGACCCACTAAGTCTCCAACATCGTCCGTAAGCTTTTGATCTCTGCGAGAGAGAGATCACGGCGCAACCGAGGCGAGAGAGAGAGAGAGAGAGAGAGAGAGAGAGAGAGAGAGAGAGAGAGAGAGAGAGAGAGAGAGAGAGAGAGAGAGAGTAGTAGAGAAGACCACTTCAAGACTGAGCGATCGCTTCTCCCTCCCTCTACCGTGCCTGGTACCTCCACAGTGCTGATGTTCACAACCATATTAACCCATAAACTTTTGAGTTTCTTTCTTATTCCACCTCCAACCTCACCACCCACACCACCGTGCGCGCGTGTGTGTGTGTGTGTGTGTGTGTGTGTGTGTGGGTGGGTGTGTGGGTGTGTGTGTGTGTGTGTGTGTGTGTGTGTGTGTGGGTGTGTGTGTGTGTGTGTGTGTGTGTGTGTGTGTGTGTGTGTGGGTGGGTGTGTGGGTGTGTGTGTGTGTGTGTGGGTGTGTGTGGGTGTGTGTGTGTGTGTGGGTGTGTGTGGGTGTGTGTGTGTGTGTGTGTGTGTGTGTGTGTGTGTGTGGGTGTGTGGGTGTGTGTGTGTGTGTGTGTGTGTGTGTGTGTGTGTGTGGGTGTGTGTGTGTGTGTGTGTGTGGGTGGGTGTGTGGGTGTGTGTGTGTGTGTGTGTGTGTGTGGGTGTGTGTGGGTGTGTGTGGGTGTGTGTGTGTGTGTGTGTGGGTGTGTGGGTGTGTGTGTGTGTGTGTGTGTGTGTGTGTGGGTGGGTGTGTGGGTGTGTGTGTGTGTGTGTGTGTGTGTGTGGGTGTGTGTGTGTGTGTATGTGTGTGTGTGGGTGTCTGCCTTACGTAAACAGTAAACAATATTCTTGTCCCTAACGCTGATGAAAACAACATTTGGCGGCGCCAACTGTTTCCTGACAGAAGCTGACGACTTCCTGAAGGTGTCAGCTGAGAGTCTCACACAATCTTGCCTCTGGCACCCTCGTCTGACACCCGTACCGTCAGCCCCGGAAGGCAACCCACCTACGCATATTGCTGACACCCCTGGATGTCAGCTCCTCCTAACTTGAGTAATGCTGACACTCGCAGCGTCAGCACCTCACCTCACGACCTTGGTTGACCTTTTTATCGACCTTTTAAAAATTGTGACTCCGATTTACCCTCTCCTCCAGGTCACATGGTGTGTCCTGGTGACCCCCCCCCCCCCATGTCCTGGTAGATGGAGTGTCCTTCTGGTTGCTATGTCCTGGTACTTGGTGCGCCCTGGTGTCTGGTGTGTCCTGGTGCCAGCTGCGCCCTGGTACTTGGTGCGCCCTGGCAGGTGTTGGCAGGGGTATGATGAGGTGTGGCTGGAGGGGCGTGTGTGACCCTGGGTGATGGATTGACCTCCATGACCCAGGACGTCGTGGTCACACCCCATGACGGAGGTCGACCTCTCGTAATGTCTGTCTGTCTGTCTGTCTGTTTGGCTATCTGGCTATCTGACCCTCATTCTGTCTGTATGTATATCTGTCTGTCTGTCTGTCTGTCTGACCCTCTAGCTGTTTCCCTATCTGTCTGTTTGTCTATTTGTCTGTCTATCTGTTTGTCTGTTTGTCTGGCTGTCTGTCTGTGTGGCTGGTTGTGGGTTTGTACCCGTCCGTCTGTATGAGGACACATGGCTGTCTGTGCGTCAGTGTGGATCCGTCTGTCTGTGAGCGTCAGGGTGGTGGCTTGGTGTCTGTGTCTCTACGTTACTAAGGCTGACTAGGTGTGGGTGTGAGTGTGTGTCTGTCTATGTCTGCTGTCAGCAGGAGAGAACAAGCAGCAGGAGTAGGAACCCACAAGCAGTAGTGTAGCAGGAAGAAGCAGCAGCAGGCAGCAGCAGTCAGCAGGCAGGAAGAAGCAGCAGGCAGCAGCAGGAGAGGGAGAGAGAGAGAGAGTGAGAGGTCTGTGTTCTATCTCCCTGCTTGACGAAGCGTCACCCAAGTGCTTCTATAAATACCACCCCGCCTTCCTCCACTTCCTTCTCCACCTCCTCCTCCTCCTCCTCCTCCTCCCATCCCCTCCACTCACTCCACCCCCTACTCCCTCCACCTACCTCGTTACGCAGTAGACAAACAACCCAACAGCCTCGTTAGGACGCCCACCGCCACCACCACTAACGTCCCCTTTTAAGGTTATTGATGACTCAGACGATGCCTGACCTCCACCTTAGTGATCGTAAAGGATAAATGCTAATGTAAACATAGCTCAGGCCATCATGTTAGGGACATAAACATTAATGTTGTTATAATGAACATAGTCACAGCCAACAGGGCCACAGTGTTGGGGGAATTAAACATTAATATCTCTATAGTCCACATGATATAAGGCCAGCAAAACTACAGTATTGAGGGCACATGGTTAAGGGCTCACAAGGCTACATTGTTAAGAATGTTATACATCAATATTTCCCAAAGGTTGTGAAAAGGTTGTGAATTGTCAAGAAACTCAATTTCTGTGTTTCACGTTTGCAGGTTGTGATAACTTACAATTTCTGGTCATTATTGTACTTATATTTCTTATTCTTTTCCTCTTCTCCTCCTCCTCCTCCTCCTCCTCCTCCTCCTCTTCTTCCTCATTCTCTTTCCTCTTCTTTCTCTTCCCTCATTGCTTGCTATTCACCTGCACGACAGAAAACGAGGAAGAGGAACCATTATTTTTCCAAGTACAATATTAGCCACAGTCATCACTATGTCTCGAGTGCAATCATTTTTGAACACTCTTTCTTCGTTTGACAGGGAGGGAACCGTCCACTATTTTCTAACAACTGCAGAACCACTTGTTAAATGGGAACAACAAATATATTGCAACTTTCCTCATGTAACTCGATAGTTTTCTCATTTTCTTCGTTTGGTCAAAATTGGAGAACTACTTTCGTGGGCTGGTGTTAATCCAGCAAAATACATCTGTTCAGCCCAACGTTTCCACATATCATCATATATCTTCTAATACATTACTGCTGCCTTGTGCTCAACATGTAAGAATTCTACTCCACATTTTGATTCGTATTATATATAAATATCTTTATTTTTCTCAGACTTACTCGCAGTTTTTTTCGCGTTGCGAGTTATGGCAAGAAACATATGAAAAAGGGGCATTGTTCGCTCGTCCTCTATCTGGTTGTCATGTAAAATGCAGGGCAACCAAAGCCTCCTGCTCACAGCCAAGCCCTCCAGACCTTCCTAGGTTTTCTTCTGATCATTTCATATGTTGTCGTTCAGCCCTCTCTATACCTCATCGCTCCAATGCGATCTATCCCATGCACGCCTCACACCCTCCTGCACGTTCAGTCCCGGATCACTCACAGCATCTTCACTTCATCCTTCCATCTCGCTCTCTCTGCATTTCCTTGTTCCCTCCAGACTAATATATCCCTTTTTGATCAATTCTACACAATGGTTTCTTATCTTAATGTAACTCTTTATTTAGAAATGAAATTTCCATCATGCCAGATTTCTGTGAGAGAACAGATCACCTTTCCATATTATTTCTGGCTTCTACACCCGAACTTCCATTCCATACTACATTTATATTCCATACAGTATTTGCATATCACATCAACTCTCCATTCCACGCAGACTTTGCATACGTAATGAGACATTCACACAAAAGTTGGTAGTCGTCACGTATATAATGCCATGTCCAGACTTTTACTCACTTCTTCAGGAATTTCTGACCTCATCTGCCTCATACCAAACTCCTGCACAACATCCTTGTGTTCCACATTAACATCCTTCTTCAGACATGATGATCATTTCCACACAGTTGAGTAAGGAATATGAACATACAAAGATCTTGATAAACCCAGCTCAACTCGAGGGTCAGGTTACTGTACTGTGTCTGTAACCCAACTGTTTGTGTGGAGGTTAAGAGATAATTTTAATAAAGGTATTCAGAATAATCAAAGGCTTATATAGCCATGATCTAATCAGTTACTTAAAGTTACACTCTTCTGTTTTCACTTGTGATAATGAATACAAACTTGTGGACAAATCTTTAACTTCGAATGAGGCGAAGTACATTTCCTTCAACAAGGTTGTTAACACAGGGATAATTTTCTCATGAGGATAATACTTTTAAATGTCATAATAAATTTCAGTTATTGACTATAGATTATATCTATTACCCATGCATGTCCCGAGCGAGAGGTCCCAATCTGCACTGACATGATGTCTGGAGTTCATATCATTTTGTTGTGATGAAGAAATTGTGATGTTATTAGCTCGCGAGTCTAAAGTAACGACATTGAAACTTTGAAGTCTATTGTTCGCGAATTTGAAGTCATAACTGTATATGTAGATTTCATAATCTAACCTAAACCTAAATGCCCTTGACTAAGTTCATACGCTAACTACATATTTTCTCATATACGTTTATTCATTTATTCATGTTGTACACTTCGATTTATAACGCAAGACATATAGAAAAATGTCTATTTACGTATTTTTACGAAATTCAGATAGACAGCAAATTTCTTAGAAAAAAGTTATTTAGTAAAGGAATGAATGAAGGAAGAAAGGAAGAAAGGAATGCAGGAACGAAGGAGGAGACAGGGTGATCTGCTAGGGGGGGAGGGAGCCCCAGGAGACTGCTGGTGCTGCTATGTATAGAATCAGGTAGGTGGAGGGAATGAAGAGTGACAGTGGAGGGAATATTGGGCACTGTGGAAGGAAGTGATTAGAGTGGAAAGCTTAATTCAGCACTCCTTAGATATGATACTCCCTCCACCTGGCAACCATAACTCCTCTTCCTGGCCACACTATCCCATCTCCTGGCCACACTATCGCTGTCCGATGGCCACACTACCTCTTCCCCCTCCTGGCCACACTACTTCCATCCCCTGGCCACACTACCTCCATCCCCTGGCCACACTACCTTCTCCCCCTGACCACCCTTCCACCTCCCCCTGACCACCCTTCTTTCTCCCCCTGACCACCCTTTCACCTCCCCCTGACCACCCTTCTTTCTCCCCCTGACCACCCTTCTTTCTCCCCCTGACCACCCTTCTTTCTCCCCCTGACCACCCTTTCACCTCCCCCTGACCACCCTTCTTTCTCCCCCTGACCACCCTTCTTTCTCCCCCTGACCACCCTTTCACCTCCCCCTGACCACCCTTCTTTCTCCCCCTGACCACCTTTCTTTCTCCCCCTGACCACCCTTCTTCCTCCCCCTGACCACCCTTCCACCTCCCCCTGACCACCCTTCTTTCTCCCCCTGACCACCCTTTCACCTCCCCCTGACCACCCTTCTTTCTCCCCCTGACCACCCTTCTTTCTCCCCCTGACCACCCTTCTTTCTCCCCCTGACCACCCTTTCTCCCCCTGAGCACCCTTCTTTCTCCCCCTGACCACCCTTCTTTCTCCCCCTGACCACCCTTCTTCCTCCCCCTGACCACCCTTCTTTCTCCCCCTGAGCACCCTTCTTTCTCCCCCTGAGCACCCTTCTTTCTCCCCCTGACCACCCTTCTTCCTCCCCCTGACCACCCT
>NC_092272.1:11582936-11600436 GCF_036320965.1 Panulirus ornatus
ACGCCCAGCCAAGGATCTCCACTCTCAACCCATGTGTGGCTGAGGCACATTCCACCCTCGTGTTAGTCTCTTCCTTTTTTCTTCCACAGATATTACTTCTTCCATCCTCCCCCCAGTAGGATACTCGCTGCTCCACCATCATCCATGTGTCATCCCCCTACCCCTGGGTTCGATATCCATCTTCTCATTTACTATATCTTCCTCAGCTTTTCTTCTTCAGTGCTCAGTAAGTGCTGATGTGTTAATATTCACTGCTTATTCTTCAGTCATCACTGCCCCGTGCTCAGTGTTCAGAGCTCAATCCTCAAAATTCACTGTTCACTGCTTTGTACTCAGACTTCACTGCCTTGATATAATCCTCAGCGCTCAGTCCTCACTATTACGTCTTCACAGCTCAGTACTTGATCCACGCTAATCACTACTTAACCAACACAGCTCACTACTTCATCCTCACTGCTCATTGCTCGGTCCTCGCTGCTCAGAGCTTAATTCACAGTGTTCAGTGCTCAATAATCACTGCTCAGGACTCTAACTGCTCTGTACTTTACTTAAATTGCACAGTGTTCGGATCTCACTGCTCAGTACCCAGTCAACAATGCTCAATGCTCTGTCTTCAATCCTAAATGCTCAAGGTCTGATCTTAATTTTCAGAGTTCAAGCTGCTATGTTCGATGTTTGATTGCAGTTGTTTAGTATTCAATCCTATATTTACTTTTCGTACAATAGACTCCAGACACAAACATTAGTCCACTTCGGAACCTGGCCTTCAGTAAGATATGTAAAATGAACTTAAAAGATATAAAACTGCAAAAAGAAAGGTAAAAATAAACTAGAATCTCTAGAGAAAGTGGGAACATTGCCTTATAGATAGGGTCTTAACAGTTAGGGAAGACAAAGTAAGTGAAGAGTGATCCAGTGTTTGAGGTGTAGGGAAAGACGTAGGTATCAAAACGGCCTACCCTTAAGTTGCCAAGTGAAGTCGTGGTTTGCCAAGCTCTACACGATCTAGCTAAGTGCGGGAGCATTCAGCCAGCCAGGATTCTGGAGCGGATATCGGAATAATATCTACAGAAGAGGGAAAGAGAACCAACACTGAGGCATAGGACAAGTGAGTCAAATTCTATGGTCACACTGGGAGAGATAATAAGTCGGATTGTTTTGGATTCGATTCTCTTGAGAAAGAATGAAGTGCTGGAACATCCTCTGACGTGAGAGCAACACCTTATACAAGGAGGGATCAAATCCTCTATGCAGTCGGAATACAGAGAGCGTCTTTCTGTGCCTCAATAGAACTCTTGGTTCTCAGAGGCGTACTCTGCTATCTGTGTGTATTGTAGGATGTCCAAGATGGTCCTGATGTTATGTGGACACCATGTGTGTTTACTGTGTTGAGTTGCTGGTATTACAGCGGCATCAGGTGATATAAGAAAGTCGTGAGAGGGTTTTAGAAAGTTGTGAGGTGGTTATAGAATGATTTGAGATGGTTTTAGAAACTTATGAGGTTTTTAGAAAGGTGTGAGTTTTTTTTTTTTAGAAAGTTGTGACGTTTTAAGAAAGCTGTGAAGTGGTTTTAGAAAGTTGTGAAGTGTTTTTAGAAAGTTGTGAGGTGTTTTTAGAAAGTTGTGAGGTGTTTTTAGAAAGTTGTGAGAGTGTTTTTAGAAAGTTGTGAGAGTGTTTTGGACTGTTCGAGTTTCTTTTTCAGAAAGTTGTGAGGGGCTTAAGAAAGTTATGATGATTTCTTAGGAAGCTGTGAGAGGTGTTGTAATAATAAGAGGAGGGGGGGTTAGGAGGTTGTGAAGGTTGTTCCAGAATGAGAAAAAGGAAAGAAATATCGTTTTTTAGAAGCATTGAATTGAACTAGGTTGTATCTGCCTCAATGGGCTTAGAAATAGGAGGTTGTGACGAGACATGCCGTATATCTTGAGCATGATGTAACAGGGTTGTAACAAGAGGTAGAACGTAGTGTTGTGGCGTACATATAGTTGTGTGTGGGTCTGGAAATCTGTGATGAAGAGGAACAAGAAGAGTAGATGGCAAGACGGATCCCAGCGGAACACAGCAGTCCATAGCGGCAGAGAGAGAGAGAGAGAGAGAGAGAGAGAGAGAGAGAGAGAGAGAGAGAGAGAGAGAGAGAGAGAGAGAGAGAGAGAGAGAGAGAGAGAGAGAGAGAGAGAGAGAGAGAGAGATTTGAGATATCTCAGAATCAGTCTCAGGTTTTTTGTATGGAGAATAATTCGTAATTCTAATTCTCTCTCTCTCTCTCTCTCTCTCTCTCTCTCTCTCTCTCTCTCTCTCTCTCTCTCTCTCTCTCTCTCTCTCTCTCTCTCTCTCTCTCTCTCTCTCTCTCTCTCTGCCTAACTCGCACAAAGCCATAATTTCACAGGGATTCCACTCAATTTGTCGACTCAAAAGTCTCAATAATCTTTTTTCATCTCTCTCTCTCTCTCTCTCTCTCTCTCTCTCTCTCTCTCTCTCTCTCTCTCTCTCTCTCTCTCTCTCTCTCTCTCTCTCTCTCTCTCTCTCTCTCTCTCTCTCATTCCTCATCCTGGAGTGCTCAGATAATCACGAGTACAGCTTGGAATTCATTAATGGTTGTGAGATAATAAGAAATTATATCTTGTTTCGTGTCATTGAAATTCCTATTCTTCACACACACACACACACACACACACGCACTCATCTATGTATATATATTGGGGAAGAGCAGTGTGGTTTCAGAAGTGGTAGAGGATGTGTGGATCAGGTGTTTGCTTTGAAGAATGTATGTGAGAAATACTTAGAAAAGCAAATGGATTTGTATGTAGCATTTATGGATCTGGAGAAGGCATATGATAGAGTTGATAGAGATGCTCTGTGGAAGGTATTAAGAATATATGGTGTGGGAGGCAAGTTGTTAGAAGCAGTGAAAAGTTTTTATCGAGGATGTAAGGCATGTGTACGTGTGGGAAGAGAGGAAAGTGATTGGTTCTCAGTGAATGTAGGTTTGCGACAGGGGTGTGTGATGTCTCCATGGTTGTTTAATTTGTTTATGGTTGGGGTTGTTAGGGAGGTAAATGCAAGAGTTTTGGAAAGAGGGGCAAGTATGAAGTCTGTTGGGGATGAGAGAGCTTGGGAAGTGAGTCAGTTGTTGTTCGCTGATGATACAGCGCTGGTGGCTGATTCATGTGAGAAACTGCAGAAGCTGGTGACTGAGTTTGGTAAAGTGTGTGGAAGAAGAAAGTTAAGAGTAAATGTGAATAAGAGCAAGGTTATTAGGTACAGTAGGGTTGAGGGTCAAGTCAATTGGGAGGTGAGTTTGAATGGAGAAAAACTGGAGGAAGTGAAGTGTTTTAGATATCTGGGAGTGGATCTGGCAGCGGATGGAACCATGGAAGCGGAAGTGGATCATAGGGTGTGGGAGGGGGCGAAAATTCTGGGGGCCTTGAAGAATGTGTGGAAGTCGAGAACATTATCTCGGAAAGCAAAAATGGGTATGTTTGAAGGAAGTGGTTCCAACAATGTTGTATGGTTGCGAGGCGTGGGCTATGGATAGAGTTGTGCGCAGGAGGATATATATATATATATATATATATATATATTTTTTTTTTTATACTTTGTCGCTGTCTCCCGCGTTTGCGAGGTAGCGCAAGGAAACAGACGAAAGAAATGCCCCCCCCCCCCATACACATGTATATACATACGTCCACACACGCAAATATACATACCTACACAGCTTTCCATGGTTTACCCCAGACGCTTCACATGCCTTGATTCAATCCACTGACAGCACGTCAACCCCGGTATACCACATCGCTCCAATTCACTCTATTCCTTGCCCGCCTTTCACCCTCCTGCATGTTCAGGCCCCGATCACACAAAATCTTTTTCACTCCATCTTTCCACCTCCAATTTGGTCTCCCTCTTCTCCTTGCTCCCTCCACCTCCGACACATATATCCTCTTGGTCAATCTTTCCTCACTCATCCTCTCCATGTGCCCAAACCACTTCAAAACACCCTCTTCTGCTCTCTCAACCACGCTCTTTTTATTTCCACACATCTCTCTTACCCTTACGTTACTCACTCGATCAAACCACCTCACACCACACATTGTCCTCAAACATCTCATTTCCAGCACATCTATCCTCCTGCGCACAACTCTATCCATAGCCCACGCCTCGCAACCACACAACATTGTTGGAACCACTATTCCTTCAAACATACCCATTTTTGCTTTCCGAGATAATGTTCTCGACTTCCACACATTCTTCAAGGCCCCCAGAATTTTCGCCCCCTCCCCCACCCTATGATCCACTTCCGCTTCCATGGTTCCATCCGCTGCCAGATCCACTCCCAGATATCTAAAACACTTCACTTCCTCCAGTTTTTCTCCATTCAAACTCACCTCCCAATTGACTTGACCCTCAACCCTACTGTACCTAATAACCTTGCTCTTATTCACATTTACTTTTAACTTTCTTCTTCCACACACTTTACCAAACTCAGTCACCAGCTTCTGCAGTTTCTCACATGAATCAGCCACCAGCGCTGTATCATCAGCGAACAACAACTGACTCACTTCCCAAGCTCTCTCATCCCCAACAGACTTCATACTTGCCCCTCTTTCCAAAACTCTTGCATTTACCTTCCTAACAACCCCATCCATAAACAAATTAAACAACCATGGAGACATCACACACCCCTGTCGCAAACCTACATTCACTGAGAACCAATCACTTTCCTCTCTTCCTACACGTACACATGCCTTACATCCTCGATAAAAACTTTATATATATTTCGTGTTTGGGAAGCATATGTATTTGCACATATATCATTAATCAATTATCAGCACCTGTTCATCCCAGGTCAGGTATGTGGGTATAGATCTATATACATATCCTATATTTCTATCTATCTGTCTATCATCTCTATCTATCTATCTATCTATTTATCTATCTATCTATCTATCTACTTATCTATCTATCTATCTATCTGTCTATCTATCTATCTATCTATCTATCTATTCATCTATCGATCTATGTGTCTATCTATCTATCTATCATCTCTGTGTCTATCTATCTATCTATTTATCTATCTATATATCTATCTATCCATCTATCATCTCTCTGTCTACCTATTCATCCATCTATCCATTTGTTGGTCAGTGTATCTATTTATCTATCTATATATACCCTTCTCTCTCTCTCTCTCTCTCTCTCTCTCTCTCTCTCTCTCTCTCTCTCTCTCTCTCTCTCTCTCTCTCTCTCTGTGGGTTTAATCTCATCAGAGCCGAGAATCAGACTTCAGACTTGACCCTGACCCGCCCAAGCCTTTCATCTCAACTTTCTTTGTCTCCCCCCCCACCATTCCACCCCCCTCCCCCCAACAGTTATTTCCCCTCCCTCCCCTCCCGGCTTAAAGGGAATATGTCCACTGGAGTCCCACTCTGACATGTGGCCCAAATAATGCGAGGGAATTTCGCCCTCACAGCCTCTACTGTTCAAATCATCGAAGTGTGGCTCGAGGCTTAGTACTGTCTTGCGTCTGAACGTCAAACATATATCTATCTATCTATCTATCTATCTATCTATCTATCTATCTATCTATCTGGCTATCTACCTCTCTGCCTATCATATATCTATCTATCTATCTATCTACTATCTATCTATCTATCTATCCATCTATCTATCTATCTATCTATCTAACTATTCATCTATCCATCTAATCATCTATCTATCTATCTATCTATCTCTATCTATCTATCTATCTATACTCACGTACTCTGCTGTCTTGAAATTAAAAGCTTTGTAATCTATGAACGAATGCACTCAAGCGCCAATATACATATATATATATATATATATATATATATATATATATATATATATATATATATATATATATACATATATTTTTTTTTTTTTTTATTATACTTTGTCGCTGTCTCCCGCGTTTGCGAGGTAGCGCAAGGAAACAGACGAAAGAAATGGCCCAACCCCCCCCCCCCATACACATGTATATACATACGTCCACACACGCAAATATACATACCTACACAGCTTTCCATGGTTTACCCCAGACGCTTCACATGCCTTGATTCAATCCACTGACAGCAAGTCAACCCCGGTATACCACATCGCTCCAATTCACTCTATTCCTTGCCCTCCTTTCACCCTCCTGCATGTTCAGGCCCCGATCACACAAAATCTTTTTCACTCCATCTTTCCACCTCCAATTTGGTCTCCCTCTTCTCCTTGCTCCCTCCACCTCCGACACATATATCCTCTTGGTCAATCTTTCCTCACTCATCCTCTCCATGTGCCCAAACCACTTCAAAACACCCTCTTCTGCTCTCTCAACCACGCTCTTTTTATTTCCACACATCTCTCTTACCCTTACGTTACTCACTCGATCAAACCACCTCACACCACACATTGTCCTCAAACATCTCATTTCCAGCACATCCATCCTCCTGCGCACAACTCTATCCATAGCCCACGCCTCGCAACCATACAACATTGTTGGAACCACTATTCCTTCAAACATACCCATTTTTGCTTTCCGAGATAATGTTCTCGACTTCCACACATTCTTCAAGGCCCCCAGAATTTTCGCCCCCTCCCCCACCCTATGATCCACTTCCGCTTCCATGGTTCCATCCGCTGCCAGATCCACTCCCAGATATCTAAAACACTTCACTTCCTCCAGTTTTTCTCCATTCAAACTCACCTCCCAATTGACTTGACCCTCAACCCTACTGTACCTAATAACCTTGCTCTTATTCACATTTACTCTTAACTTTCTTCTTCCACACACTTTACCAAACTCAGTCACCAGCTTCTGCAGTTTCTCACATGAATCAGCCACCAGCGCTGTATCATCAGCGAACAACAACTGACTCACTTCCCAAGCTCTCTCATCCCCAACAGACTTCATACTTGCCCCTCTTTCCAAAACTCTTGCATTTACCTCCCTAACAACCCCATCCATAAACAAATTAAACAACCATGGAGACATCACACACCCCTGCCGCAAACCTACATTCACTGAGAACCAATCACTTTCCTCTCTTCCTACACGTACACATGCCTTACATCCTCGATAAAAACTTTTCACTGCTTCTAACAACTTTCCTCCCACACCATATATTCTTAATACCTTCCACAGAGCATCTCTATCAACTCTATCATATGCCTTCTCCAGATCCATAAATGCTACATACAAATCCATTTGCTTTTCTAAGTATTTCTCACATACATTCTTCAAAGCAAACACCTGATCCACACATCCTCTACCACTTCTGAAACCACACTGCTCTTCCCCAATCTGATGCTCTGTACATGCCTTCACCCTCTCAATCAATACCCTCCCATATAATTTACCAGGAATACTCAACAAACTTATACCTCTGTAATTTGAGCACTCACTCTTATCCCCTTTGCCTTTGTACAATGGCAATATATATATATATATATATATATATATATATATATATATATATATATATATATATATATATATATATATATATATATATATATATATATATATATATATATATATATATATATATATATATATATATATATATATAAAACATTTATCACAACATATCTATATAACACTCACGTGACCTTAGACCTATAATGATATATGGTAAGGCCTTAATGTCTCACATGAAACACCTGACGTATATAAAAAAGTTTTTTAAAAGACATTTTTAAAGTAACAGTTGAAGACGAACAACTTGATAGAGTTATGTATAGATTGTCACATTGCTTGATGTATTCAACGCATGTATTTAATCTTTAGATTATGTACTTAGAACATCAGACGGTTTATAGACACTTTAGGTAATGTACTTAGAATATCAGACGTCACTTAAACACTTTTAGGGTATGTACTTAGAATATCAGACGTCACTTAAACACTTTTAGGGTATGCACTTATAATATCAGACGTCACTTAAACACTTATAGGGTATGTGCTTAGAATAACAGATATTGCTTAATTCACTTAAATTATGTACTTAGAATATCAGATATTACTTAATTCACTTAAATCGTGTACTTAAAAAGTTTCAGATGTTACATGAAGCTCTTAAGTCGTGTACTTGACATTTCAAACGTCACTTAGATCCCTTAAATCATATTACTTAAACTTTTAAACGTTTCTTGGAGTTCTCAAATTGTGTATATATCCATCATCAAACGTTTTTTGGATCCTGTAAATCATTTACATAGGATCACATAAATCATTTACATAGGATCACGTAAATCATTTACACAGGATCACGTAAATCATGTACACAGGATCATGTAAATCATTTACATAGGATCACGTAGATCATTTACACAGGATCACGTAAATCATTTACATAGAATCTCAGATATATCTTGGATCCCTTAATGCTAGGTACTACATATGACTTAATTTGTAATATGTGATGTAAACCAGCCCCAGTAAAGGGCAGGTGTGGTGTAAACCAGCCCCAGTAAAGGGCAGGTGTGGGGTAAACCAGACCCATTAAAGGGCAGGTGTGGTGTAAACCCGCCCAAGTAAAGGACAGGTGTGATGTAAATCAGACTCAGTAAAGGGCAGGTGTGGGGTAAACGAGCCCCAGTGAAGAGCAGGTGTGGTGTAAACCAGCCTCAGTAAAGACAGGTGTGGTGTAAACCAGACCCAGTAAAGGGCAGGTGTGGTGTAAACCAGACCCATTAAAGGGCAGGTGTGATGTAAACCCGCCCAAGTAAAGGGCAGGTGTGATGTAAACCACACCCAGTAAAGGACAGGTGTTATGTACTAAGCCCAATAAAGGGGAATCGTTGGTTGAACGCCTGCCAATAAAGAGACGTTGTTGGTGAAAGCCAGGGCTAGTAAAGGGCAGGTGTTGGTTGAAGCAGAGCCAATAAAGCTCATATGCTCATACGCCTGGCACCTGCGTCTCCCCCCTCATGGCAGCGTCGCCATGTATTGCTCATACTCATAATGTGTTTACCTCACAGTGAGTGAGTGAGTGAGTCCTCATGTTGTCCCTGGATCCACCTCATCTTCCCTCCTCATTCCTCTTTCTTTCTTTCTTCTTCTCCTCCTTTATTATCTTCTCGGCTCCTCCTCCTCCTCCTCTTGCCCTAGCCCTTCATCAGTCTGCTCCTCCCGCTGACTTCTTGCTATCTTGTCTTCACGTTTATCTTGGAACAATCAAACAAGTACTTCTCTCTCTCTCTCTCTCTCTCTCTCTCTCTCTCTCTCTCTCTCTCTCTCTCTCTCTCTCTCTCTCTCTCTCCTCGCCACAATCTTCATCCTGCCACAATCGTTGGTCAGGTCACCCAGGTCAAAGAGAACCTGCCCCATTGTCCCCCCCTCCACCTCGCCTCCTCCCCCATGACCCATTCCTCCCCACCTGGCCTCCTCCCCCATGACCCATTCCTCCCCACCTGGCCTCCTCCCCCATGACCCATTCCTCCCCACCTGGCCTCCTCCCCCATGACCCATTCCTCCCCACCTCAATGACCCGTCTCCACCTCACTGTGGTGTGGTGTGCAATCTTTAACCTCAGTAAGGATGGGAGACAGATTTCCCCCCCACCTCATTAATCTCCCCTCCCCGAAATTCACCCACACGCTTCCTCACCCCCAGCGCTCTACCCTAAGCCCCTTCACCCCCTCATGAATGAGGTATTTTTCCCTCCTCTCCACCCCATTTCCATCTCCCAGGACCCAGGGAGCATCATCTCTAAACACCCCCGTATATCCGCCCCAGCCCCACCTCCAACACCCCAGCACCAATCCCCCAACACCCCATTATCACCCCCACACCCCAACACCATCTCCCAACACCCCAGCACCAATATCCACACTGAGCACCACCTCCCCCACACCACAGCAGCAACCCCCCCACACCCCAGCAGCAACCCCCCCACACCCCAGCAGCAACCCCCCCACACCCCAGCAGCAACCCCCCCACACCCCAGCAGCAACCCCCCCACACCCCAGCAGCAACCCCCCCACACCCCAGCAGCAGCCCCCCCCACACCCCATTATCACCTCACTACACCCCAGCACCCTAGTGTTCCACCCCACAACACCCAGGTGTCCATCTCTGCCACGTCCACCTCAGCATCTCACCCCCACAAGCTACATCCCCCCCCTTCCCTCTCACTTTCTCCCCCACTCTTGTCCTCTCCCTCCTCCTCTCCCTCTCACTTTCTCCCCCACTCTCGTCCTCTCCCTCCTCCTCTCCATCTCACTTTCTCCCCCACTCTCGTCCTCTCCCTCCTCCTCTCCATCTCACTTTCTCCCCCACTCTTGTCCTCTCCCTCCTCCTCTCCCTCTCACTTTCTCCCCCACTCTTGTCCTCTCCCTCCTCCTCTCCCTCTCACTTTCTCCCCCACTCTCCTCCTCTCCCTCTCACTTTCTCCCCCACTCTCCTCCTCTCCCTCCTCCTCTCCCCACAGACCTACTTCTGGTGAGAACCTTCCTCTATCCTTGTCTCCCCGGAGTTTCATTGCACTAAAAGTAGACAAATTTCCAACATTTTTGGTCTTTTGACTTTACCTATATCTTACTGTGTATGTGGTCAGTATGTGGTCTGTCATGTGGTCAGTATGTGGTCAGTATGTAGTCAGTATGTGGTCAGTATGTGGTCTGTCATGTGGTCAGTATGTGGTCAGTATGTAGTCAGTATGTGGTCAGTATGTGGTCTGTCATGTGGTCAGTATGTGGTCAGTATGTAGTCAGTATGTGGTCAGTATGTGGTCTGTCATGTGGTCAGTATGTGGTTTGTCATGTTGTTAGTGTTGTCATGTGGTTAGTGTTGTCATGTTGTTTACTTGATTTTGTAGTTTACAAAATCGTTACGTACATATATTGATGTCTGTGGACACAAGAAATTTAAAAGCCCCATACCTACGTTTTTCTTTCTCTTTTTTTATTTGCTTTTTCATACATTCTACTATATTTTCTACCCCCAGGTGTTTTGTTAAACTTACTATCTTTCAGGTCATTGGCCATCCCCTCTCTCTCTTTCTCTCTCTCCTAGGTGTGAGGGGAGCCGCGTGGTGTCATATATATATATATATATATATATATATATATATATATTATATATATATATATATATATATATATATATATATATATATATATATATATATATATATATATATATATATATTATCCTTGGGGATAGGGGAGAAAGAATACTTCTCACGTATTCCCTGCGTGTCGAAGAAGGCGACTAAAAGGGGAGGGAGCGGGGGGCTGGAAATCCTCCCATCTCGTTTTTTTTTTTTTAATTTCACAAAAGAAGGAACAGAGAAGGGGGCCAGGTGAGGATATTCCCTCAAAGGCCCAGTCCTCTGTTCTTAACGCTACCTCGCTAACGCGGGAAATGGCAAATAGTTTGAAAAAAGAATAAAAATATATATATGTATATATATAATATAATATAAAAATGATAAAACATGAACTCCACATCAAGAAAAAGAAAATATTCCACCAATCTTTTGCAGGTGAGAAACACCAAGATAAATTACACTCTTGGTTTAGGAGAATATTGAAGATGTTGTGAGCATCATCTTTCACAAGTTGTGAACACTCCAGGCCAGCACTACCCCAAGCTCTGAGCTCCATCCTTCTCCTCAACAAAAGCTGATCTATCTTACTCACAAATCACACCTGAAGCTTTTGTTTCTATGCTCTGTCGCTGCCCACTTTTATTATATTCATATCTTCACTCGGGAGGGTTATTTGCATACGGAGTGCAATGGTAAACTTGAATTTATTGATATGAACGGGAAATGATAGGGAGAGGCGCTGAATTTCCTATCATTTTTAAATGATTTGGTCTGACGAGCCAGCGTGCCCAGGTGGGAATTCCAGTGGAAAATGTAGTTAAAGATATAAAGAAATGATGTAAAATGTTAGTGAAGGTAGGATGAATATATGAATATATATATACAAGCCATATACACATATATATATATATATATATATCTATCCACCTTCCTATGTTTTCTTTTCGTCTTACTCTCTGTAATGTATATGATGTATATTTACTTCTTGGCTTTCAAAAATCAGATAAATTCATACATATGGGCGACATTATGTTCTATATTTCCCCTGCTCATTTTCAGTGTCATGAGGGCTCCTCCATCTATCTATCTATCATCTATCTAACTATCTCCCTATCCATCATCTACCTGTCTGTCTATCTATCTATCTACCTATGACTCTGTCTATCTTTCTATTCATAAGTCTATCACAAACGATATTGTGAGGTGTATGTATCATGATATGAAAAAACCAGGTTATATAATGAGATCGGCTGTGGATCACACAGCTAACATGAAAAGGAAAAACAGATGGGAAATACAGAGTGCGTTAGACAGGAATAGTGAGTGCGTCAGACAGGAATAGTGAGTGTGTGAGACAGAAGAGTGAGGGGACTGAGTGCGTGAGGGGGGAGGGACTATATATGCCAGAGGACAGTGAGAGGGGGTGGTGAAGAGGAGAAATATGTTCCACTGTTTGTTTTCGTAATGGACAGATGGCAGTTGACGAATCCCTCACTTGATGTTTGCCAGATTTATATGCATATATGTACGTGTGTGTGTGTGTGTGTGTGTGTGTGTGTGTGTGTGTGTGTGTGTAGGTTCAACGACGACATTCATATGTTCATAGTTACATTTATATATTGATATTCACATGGGTTTACACGAGAATGATGTGTTCTATGTTCATACGAGCATGATAGTGTTATGGGTGTGTCTGTATGAATATACTGATGCATTCACGGGCCGCTTAGGGTCGAGCGCATAGGTTCGAATCCAGGTTGCGGGAGTCGGTCTACAGTCAACCTAGCTGTTCATCCAATCCCTAAGGTCTGGTCGATAAAATGAGTTCCTGGGCCAGGCTAGGGTATATATATATATATATATATATATATATATATATATATATATATATATATATATTTTATTTTGCTTTGTTGCTGTCTCCCGCGTTTGCGAGGTAGCGCAAGGAAACAGACGAAAGAAATGGCCCAACCCACCCCCATACACGTGTATATACACACACGTCCACACACGCAAATATACATACCTATACATCTCAATGTACACATATATATACACACACAGACACATACATATATACCCATGCACACAATTCATACTGTCTGCCTTTATTCATTCCCATCGCCACCACGCCACACATGGAATACCATCCCCCTCCCCCTCATGTGTGCGGGGTAGCGCTAGGAAAAGACAACAAAGGCCTCATTCGTTCACACTCAGTCTCTAGCTGTCATGCAATAATGCCCGAAACCACAGCTCCCTTTCCACATCCAGGCCCCACACAGCTTTCCATGGTTTACCCCAGACGCTTCACATGCCCTGATTCAATCCACTGACAGCACGTCAACCCCGGTATACCACATCGATCCAATGCACTCTATTCCCTGCCCGCCTTTCACCCTCCTGCATGTTCAGGCCCCGACCACTCAAAATCTTTTTCACTCCATCTTTCCACCTCCAATTTGGTCTCCCACTTCTCCTCGTTCCCTCCACCTCCGACACATATATCCTCTTGGTCAATCTTTCCTCACTCATTCTCTCCATGTGCCCAAACCATTTCAAAACACCCTCTTCTGCTCTCTCAACCACGCTCTTTTTATTTCCACACATCTCTCTTGCCCTTACGTTACTTAGTCGATCAAACCACCTCACACCACACATTGTCCTCAAACATCTCATTTCCAGCACATCCACCCTCCTGCGCACAACTCTATCCATAGCCCACGCCTCGCAACCATACAACATTGTTGGAACCACTATTCCTTCAAACATACCCATTTTTGCTTTCCGAGATAATGTTCTCGACTTCCACACATTCTTCAAGGCTCCCAGGATTTTCGCCCCCTCCCCCACCCTATGATCCACTTCCGCTTCCATGGTTCCATCCGCTGCCAGATCCACTCCCAGATATCTAAAACACTTTACTTCTCCAAATTTTCTCCATTCAAACTTATATATATATATATATATATATATATATATATATATATATATATATATATATATATATCTTTTTTTTTTTTTTATACTTTGTCGCTGTCTCCCGCGTTTGCGAGGTAGCGCAAGGAAACAGACGAAAGAAATGGCCCAACCCCCCCCCCATACACATGTATATACATACGTCCACACACGCAAATATACATACCTACACAGCTTTCCATGGTTTACCCCAGACGCTTCACATGCCCTGCTTCAATCCACTGACAGCACGTCAACCCCGGTATACCACATCGCTCCAATTCACTCTATTCCTTGCCCTCCTTTCACCCTCCTGCATGTTCAGGCCCCGATCACACAAAATCTTTTTCACTCCATCTTTCCACCTCCAATTTGGTCTCCCTCTTCTTGTTCCCTCCACCCCCGACACATATATCCTCTTGGTCAATCTTTCCTCACTCATCCTCTCCATGTGCCCAAACCACTTCAAAACACCCTCTTCTGCTCTCTCAACCACGCTCTTTTTATTTCCACACATCTCTCTTACCCTTACGTTACTCACTCGATCAAACCACCTCACACCACACATTGTCCTCAAACATCTCATTTCCAGCACATCCATCCTCCTGCGCACCACTCTATCCATAGCCCACGCCTCGCAACCATACAACATTGTTGGAACCACTATTCCTTCAAACATACCCATTTTTGCTTTCCGAGATAATGTTCTCGACTTCCACACATTCTTCAAGGCTCCCAGGATTTTCGCCCCCTCCCCCACCCTATGATCCACTTCCGCTTCCATGGTTCCATCCGCTGCCAGATCCACTCCCAGATATCTAAAACACTTCACTTCCTCCAGTTTTTCTCCATTCAAACTCACCTCCCAATTGACTTGACCCTCAACCCTACTGTACCTAATAACCTTGCTCTTATTCACATGTGGAAGGTATTAAGAATATATGGTGTGGGAGGAAAGTTGTTAGAAGCAGTGAAAAGTTTTTATGGAGGATGTAAGGCATGTGTACGTGTAGGAAGAGAGGAAAGTGATTGGTTCTCAGTGAATGTAGGTTTGCGGCAGGGGTGTGTGATGTCTCCATGGTTGTTTAATTTGTTTATGGATGGGGTTGTTAGGGAGGTGAATGCAAGAGTTTTGGAAAGAGGGGCAAGTATGAAGTCTGTTGGGGATGAGAGAGCTTGGGAAGTGAGTCAGTTGTTGTTCGCTGATGATACAGCGCTGGTGGCTGATTCATGTGAGAAACTGCAGAAGCTGGTGACTGAGTTTGGAAAAGTGTGTGGAAGAAGAAAGTTAAGAGTAAATATATATATATATATATATATATATATATATATATATATATATATATATATATATATATATATATATATATATATATATATATATATATATATATATATATATCCTTTACGTGAAATTGTTCAGGCAGTAGGACATGATATAAACAAAGGCTACTGTAACAATTCGACACACACACATAACGCTTTATTGGTCCAACCCAGCCAGACCCCTCAGGCTCGTGGTCATGTGGTCAGAGAATATCTGAGGACAGAAACAATACAGAACATTTCCCATCGCAATTTTTCTATGTCCATATTTGTTTGTCTTTCATTCTGGTCATATCTAGGTAGTATGATGTATCATCTGTCTGGTTAGACTAGGTTACAGGTGGTAAGGATGTGAGAAATGACTTAGTGTCGTATACTGGAAATCATATTCATTTTCATCTGAAACGAGGCGTCATCGAAATGCATTATCTGTTACCTTCTCTAAGAATACATCAATAATTATTCTATCTCTGTCCCTCTCTCCCACGTGTGAGTAATGTATGCATACATACGTGTGCACAATAGTCAGGTGGATGTGTGTGTGCGGTAGGAGTGTGTGATGTCACCATGGCTATCTGATCTGGTTATAGATTTGATAGTGTTTTCCACTTAGGTAGTTCTTCTTTAGCTAGTAGTCATAAATGTGTCTCCTGATTATCATTTCCATTATGCTGCAGACCATAATCATCACAAAGGCATGTCAGTACAGTAAAGCAATTTCTCTATCTACTTTCTTAAAGATGGGCATTACTTTTCCCTGGTCTTCTATTCCTCTGATATTATAAACTTCGCCTGTCAGGACAATGAGACTTGTATGTCTCCAGACCTTTTCATTATTCTTTTCTGTTTGTCTCTTTCCTGGTTAATTCATTGTTATCTCAAACCTTCTCCCCATCACCATCGACATGGTGTTGTAGGTACAGTGTGTTCTCTTGTGTAGACACTACGGAACGTGTCTAACCCACGTAACACCATACGCCACACTGTATATCTCCCCACGTAACACCAGAGGTCGCACTATTTATCTCCCCACGTAACACCAGAGGTCACATTATCTATCTCCCCACGTAACACCAGAGGTCACATTATTTATCTCCCCACGTAACACCAGAGGTCACATTATTTATCTCCCCACGTAACACCAGAGGTCGCACTATTTATCTCCCCACGTAACACCAGAGGTCGCACTATTTATCTCCCCACGTAACACCAGAGGTCGCACTATTTATCTCCCCACGTAACACCAGAGGTCTCATTATCTATCTCCCCACGTAACACCAGAGGTCACATTATTTATCTCCCCACGTAACACCAGAGGTCGCACTATTTATCTCCCCACGTAACACCAGAGGTCGCACTATTTATCTCCCCACGTAACACCAGAGGTCGCACTATTTATCTCCCCACGTAACACCAGAGGTCGCACTATTTATCTCCCCACGTAACACCAGAGGTCGCACTATTTATCTCCCCACGTAACACCAGAGGTCACATTATTTATCTCCCCACGTAACACCAGAGGTCGCACTATTTATCTCCCCACGTAACACCAGAGGTCAACTATCAACCATCCCCCCCCCCACAACGTAACACCAAATGTCACTTTATGAACCTCCTCACGTAACACCAGACGTCACAACACCAACCTCCCCTCGTAACATCAAGCGTCACACAGTCAACCTCCCCTCGTAACATCAAGCGTCACACAGTCAACCTCCCCTCGTAACATCAAGCAGTCACACAGTCAGCCTCCCCTCGTAACACCAGGCCTCACACAGTCAATCAAGAGCCACTCATCCTCACTACACAAACTGCTGCTAACTTTACAAATATAACCAACGCAATTGCCATTGTCCAGCCCACAACACAAAAGGAAAGTAACCCTATAACACACCGATGCTGTAGGGTTATCAAGAGAAGTTATATACCTCAACAAAGGCCTAAAATCAGATATGTATTGGCGTAATGGATGGATAGAGCCCAGAGCTACGTGCTGGATGACTATCTTTTATTTCCTCATCACAAGCTATCCAGTAAGAGTTTATTTATCACCTTTATCCATAGAGTTAATGAACATTACAAAACCTATCAATCTTGGTCTCCATAACAGACTGTTCATTTATTCTAACACCTAGTATGTACCCCATGTTCTTGAGTGGTGG
>NC_092272.1:11605436-11647936 GCF_036320965.1 Panulirus ornatus
ATGGGTACCTCCTGCCCAAAATACGGAGGAAATGTTGAGACACAGAGGGAAGAATGGTTTCATAAAAGATGCCATGGAGCAGCAGAGCTTCGATTTGTGCTGTGTGGCGACACTCCAGCCAGCCAGCTTTTCTAAACGTAAATGAGCAAGGAATGAGTGGGTCTGGAGGAGAAAAGTGGAAAAGAATATCTTTGAAAAGAAAACTGTGGCGAAGGCAGGAAAATTCCTCACATTCGCTAGGAATAATTGGCTAATCAGAATGCAGCTCTTCAGCCTAAGGGATTCAAAGAGAAGAATCATTTAGGATAAAGTAAGGATGTGTTAGAAAATATATAACAAACTCAATAGCATTTCCACAGTGGAAGACACAGTAGCCCCAACACCAGGAGATGGAATGAGGACGAAAGATTTTTTAGAAAACACTGAAATACGACGAGAGGACATCAACAGACACCCAGGAACTCCACCTTTATCACCCCGAGCGCCAAGCTTCGCCATCCAGAGCAACCACGACTGTCACCCCAAGCCCTTGCCTCTTGTCACCCTGAACTCCCGCCTCTGGCACCCCAACCTCTTTTCTCTTGTCACTCCGAACTCCCTCCTCTGGCACCCCAAGCTCTTGCCTCTTGTCACCCCAGCCCCTTGCCTCTTGTCACCTCGAACTCCCGCCTCTGTCACCCCAAGCCCTTGCCTCTTGTCACCCCGAGCTCCCGCCTCTTGTCACCCCAAGCCCTTGCCTCTGTCACCTCAAGCCCTCGCCTCTTGTCACCTCGAACTCCCGCCTCTGTCACCCCAAGCCCTTGCCTCTGTCACCCCAAACTCAAACTAAGAAAGGAGTGGACGAAGTTCTCGAGAAAACATCATGAAAAAGGCAAACGGGAAATCCAAAACTATTCTTCGCGTTTATCAAGAGCAAACTGTCAGGTGAAGAGCAATTAATCGAGTTGAATATAAAGTGTTACCCTGATGACGAGAGATGAAGTGAGGAATGGAAGATGAGTGTGGAAGGTGAGTGTGGAAGGTGAGTGTGAAAGGTGAGTGAGGAATGGAAGATGAGTGTGGAAGGTGAGTGTGAAAGGTGAGTGAGGAATGGAAGATGAGTGTGGAAGGTGAGTGTGAAAGGTGAGTGAGGAAGGTGAGTGTGGAAGGTGAGTGTGGAAGGTGAGTGTGGAAGGTGAGTGAGGCAGGTGAGGGTGGAAGGTGAGTGTGGAAGGTGAGGGTGGAAGGTGAGTGTGGAAGGTGAGTGAGAAGGTGAGGGTGGAAGGTGAGTGTGGAAGTGCACTCACAGTACAGGACACTGTGACCCCCAACACTCAGGACATGGAGTGGGTCGAAGAATTAGGAAACACTTGATATGTTGGAAAATGTATAGATAGGCTACTGAATAGTCTTCATCAGCTATTAAGTACCTGGATTTCATGGATTCTCTCCACATATGCTCAAGGAGGTGTGGAAAAGCACTTGGAAGGACGATGGAAAGCTGCAAAAAAATTGACTGAGACAGGATCTACTACCAAAGGAGTGGAAGTGAAAGGGAAACGTCGTGCTTATTTTCAAGAAAGGAGATAGCGAAATTGCAATATACTGTAGACCGATATCTTTGGCGAATGTGGTTTACGTAATGCTGCAGAATTTAATTGAATAGCAAATTAGTGATTATTTTCAAAGACATAACAACTTAATTGAAAGGCAACATGGGCCTTGGGAACAAAAGACATGAAAAAACGTATCTGATACATTTCTACAAGAAAGTAAGTTCTAGTTTAAACTAAAGAAACTAATGGACGGATTATGTGTTCCTGGGCCGCTAAAACACACCAGACACTGTCTTATATGAGAGGTAGTGGTCCCTCCTGCTACGCAGGGGTCCAGGGTTCGATCCTGGCTGTTGGAGGTTTTTATATTATATGGAAGTGTGCGTTCATATGCACTATATTCATATATATATATATATATATATATATATATATATATATATATATATATATATATATATATATATATATATATATATATATATATATATATATATATATATATATATATATATATATATATATATATTTATTTATTTAGTTATTTATTTATTTTATTATACTTTGTCGCTGTCTCCCGCGTTTGCGAGGTAGCGCAAGGAAACAGACGTCCCTCTCCATGTTCAGGTGAGACAAATATATCAGTGTTTCCAGAGGATCCTCTGTGTCAAGTCTTCCAGACTTCCAGACATTTAACTTGCCCACATTCCAGCGCTCGTCTGGAGGTAGTGATGTGGCAGGTCACCTTGGGAGAGCAGTGAGAGGGAAGCGATAGAGCTGGAAGTGTTGAGGGAGAGGGATGTCTGAGCTCAGAGGATGAAAGACATCGGGAAAAGGTATTTTGGTCAGGGGTATGTGAGAGGGGAGATTGGGGGGGGGGTCGGTCTCCCTAGGATTTGGGACGATGATGTCTTCTCCCAACCTGGGTGGGAGTAATGGGAGGTGGGAAGAGTCCCTAAATTAGAGTGTTGATTACTGTATGTGTGTTACAGGGAGAGTGTCTTACACTCGTGTTGCCCCGTCTCGCAACCTTGTGTTATGTACCATGTCTTTCCTCCTGTAAAGACACACACACACACACACACACACACACACACACACACACACACACAGATTAAAAAAGAATGTAAGATATTCTTAAGGAAAACGGGAAACCTGAAGGACGTGTTTCAGTTTGAGATACGAACTCCAAGCCATTATCACAGGCCAGGCAACTGTTAGGGGATCAGATTCATCCGCAAGTTGTGCTCATCACTAACGACAGTTAACCCTAATTACCTAAGTTTACGACCGTTGTAACCCTCTCCAAGAGTTACCTCAACTTAACCCTAGACTACACACTTGTGATTCACTGGATGTGATTACAGACAATTAGTTTCATTATCAAAGACTTATTAAGACGAGTATGACAGAATGTTACATACATCCTACACATTGGTAAATATCATCAGAGGTTTTGTTGACACAGTAAGGCATAAATCGTTAACTAACTGGCAAACAAAAGAGGCGAGATCAAAGGGTAAATCATTTATTCTTTCCAGGAAAATAAAGAAGAAGTATAATAAATATTCTTGGATGAAGTTGTGATGGGAGAGTGATAGATAATTGTGTAGCATTATCAAATTAACTGGGATGAGGGAATCTTAAGGAGGGGATAGATAGAACTTTCTAAATAAATAAACGGAACTTTAATGATAAAAAATGACTGTTAAAGGAAAATGATAAGGAAAGTATCAGACTAATAAATGCCTTGATTTACGAGATTTGTTTACCGAAGGTTTAATTAAAAACAGACAATAAATAGTAAGGAAAAGAATCCGGTAAAAGTTTTTTTAATAACACAAAAACTGTTCAGAAACTTGGGAGTGGGAACTTCTGTCCAGTCTTCTGAGATGATGGCACACACGATTTTGACCTGGTTTGTTTATATATCTTGAGTTCTGTGTATAGCAGTGAATATATATGTTAACCAAGACGGCATTGGCAAGCGAAAGCCATATATATATTTATATCATACAAAACTCCAACAGCCAGGATCGAACCCGGGACCTCTGTGCAACAGGCGGGAGCGCTACCGCTAGGCTATGATCGCCTCTAATTGGAAAATGACTTCGAATACTATGTACTCGAATAACCTTCGTCTCACGTTGGTGAGCAACGCGTTCATATGCAGATATAGGGTGTTTTGGTCGAGGTGGTGTGCAAAGTGAGAGGGTTAGGGAAAATGATTTGGTAAACAGAGAAGAGGTAGTAAAAGCTTTGCGGAAGATGAAAGCCGGCAAGGCAGCAGGTTTGGATGGTATTGCAGTGGAATTTATTAAAAAAGGGGGTGACTGTATTGTTGACTGGTTGGTAAGGTTATTTAATGTATGTATGACTCATGGTGAGGTGCCTGAGGATTGGCGGAATGCGTGCATAGTGCCATTGTACAAAGGCAAAGGGGATAAGAGTGAGTGCTCAAATTACAGAGGTATAAGTTTGTTGAGTATTCCTGGTAAACTATATGGGAGGGTATTGATTGAGAGGGTGAAGGCATGTACAGAGCATCAGATTGGGGAAGAGCAGTGCGGTTTCAGAAGTGGTATAGGATGTGTGGATCAGGTGTTTGCTTTGAAGAATGTATGTGAGAAATACTTAGAAAAGCAAATGGATTTGTATGTAGCATTTATGGATCTGGAGAAGGCATATGATAGAGTTGATAGAGATGCTCTGTGGAAGGTATTAAGAATATATGGTGTGGGAGGCAAGTTGTTAGAAGCAGTGAAAAGTTTTTATCGAGGATGTAAGGCATGTGTACGTGTAGGAAGAGAGGAAAGTGATTGGTTCTCAGTGAATGTAGGTTTGCGGCAGGGGTGTGTGATGTCTCCATGGTTGTTTAATTTGTTTATGGATGGGGTTGTTAGGGAGGTAAATGCAAGAGTCCTGGAAAGAGGGGCAAGTATGAAGTCTGTTGGGGATGAGAGAGCTTGGGAAGTGAGTCAGTTGTTGTTCGCTGATGATACAGCGCTGGTGGCTGATTCATGTGAGAAACTGCAGAAGCTGGTGACTGAGTTTGGTAAAGTGTGTGGAAGAAGAAAGTTAAGAGTAAATGTGAATAAGAGCAAGGTTATTAGGTACAGTAGGGTTGAGGGTCAAGTCAATTGGGAGGTGAGTTTGAATGGAGAAAAACTGGAGGAAGTGAAGTGTTTTAGATATCTGGGAGTGGATCTGTCAGCGGATGGAACCATGGAAGCGGAAGTGGATCATAGGGTGGGGGAGGGGGCGAAAATTTTGGGAGCCTTGAAAAATGTGTGGAAGTCGAGAACATTATCTCGGAAAGCAAAAATGGGTATGTTTGAAGGAATAGTGGTTCCAACAATGTTGTATGGTTGCGAGGCGTGGGCTATGGATAGAGTTGTGCGCAGGAGGATGGATGTGCTGGAAATGAGATGTTTGAGGACAATGTGTGGTGTGAGGTGGTTTGATCGAGTAAGTAACGTAAGGGTAAGAGAGATGTGTGGAAATAAAAAGAGCGTGGTTGAGAGAGCAGAAGAGGGTGTTTTGAAATGGTTTGGGCACATGGAGAGAATGAGTGAGGAAAGATTGACCAAGAGGATATATGTGTCGGAGGTGGAGGGAACGAGGAGAAGAGGGAGACCAAATTGGAGGTGGAAAGATGGAGTGAAAAAGATTTTGTGTGATCGGGGCCTGAACATGCAGGAGGGTGAAAGGAGGGCAAGGAATAGAGTGAATTGGAGCGATGTGGTATACAGGGGTTGACGTGCTGTCAGTGGATTGAATCAAGGCATGTGAAGCGTCTGGGGTAAACCATGGAAAGCTGTGTAGGTATGTATATTTGCGTGTGTGGACGTGTGTATGTACGTGTGTATGGGGGTTGGGCCATTTCTTTCGTCTGTTTCCTCGCGCTACCTCGCAAACGCGGGAGACAGCGACAAAGTATAAAAAAAAAAAAAAAAAAAAAAATATATATATATATATAACATGACACCCGTAGCCTTAGCCAGGTACCCAGTGCATCGACCAGCCCCAAAGGGAGGATGAACAGCTAGGTGAACTGCCGGGCAAAAGCCCACTCCAGGATTCGAACCCATGTAGGCTCAGGCCATGCATTTGTCATGGTCGGTGACGCTACCCGCCACACCAAGGAGACTACATATTTGATCTTAAGTCAGTCAGTCACCTAGCTAACTAACAACCCTCTTCTTGCAATTATTGCACGAGGTTGTTTATTTCTGAATCAATATTGCCTGGTAATTGGCTCGTTAGTTCCACAAGTGATTGACAGATATCGTCTGGTGTTTGATGCTTCAGTTGTGTGAATGCTGGTTATACTTCCCGTTTATTGTTAGCTAAAGACAGAACAACGCTGTCTACAGGACAGAACGAAACCGTCTGCAAGACAGAATCCATCTGCAGGTCACAGCAGATCCGTCTACAAGACAGAACCTGTCTAAAGAACGCACGAAACCCGTGTAAACGCACAATTAACCTGTCTCACACTTCCGTCTCAGTGAAACGAACCTTCCATAGTGTTTACATTGCAACACATTGTTTCCATTGGTACCTTGTGGACGAAAAGAAGAAGGGAAACACTTTCCTCATTTTCACTGCTTCAGTTGTAAGTGTACGTAAATCATACGATGTAAATTGATCTAATTCTAAAAGACCTTTGATTAAGATGTGGTATATATAAACTTCCATTTGCCTTAGATTTACGACTACGGAGAAGTCGTAAAGATGCGTCGCTGGTCGTAGACTTCATAACTCCAGACTGGGAGGGTTAGAGTGAGGAGGAGGGAAGAGTGTGTTAGCCAAGAGTGCAAAGATGTGGGAGATTATGTTAACCATAACTCACTTATATCATGGCAACTCATGGTCGGGTTATGAGCTGTCAGTGTTCGAGAACTTAGAAATATGGGGGAAGTTCGTGAGGTGAAGTTCATGAGGTGAAGTTAGTGAGGTGAGTCTAAGTTATTGCGAAGTTAGTTACTAGTTACGGAATAAATGCAGCGTCAGAAGTAATGCCCCCAAGACTTTTTAAGTCATTCTATTACCTCAATTAACGTGTTCCAATTTTCATGTGTTCTATTTGTGGATGTGTCTTTCATCTGGGTTTACAGACAAGTCATTATCATGCTCCGACTATTGAGTGTACGTGTGTCGGGTGTACGAGGCATTTATGTACATAAATATTAAGAAAAGTGAGCCAAAATAACAAGGTGAATTGGCAGTAAGAGAGGCATTTAAAAATGGCGTCCAGGAGGTATCTAAAAGGTGCCGGCTGGAATTTTGAACGAGGATAGTTACTGTATCACTATGGCTTTTAGTAGAGCGTTTAAAAAATGATCCTAGATTATTTAAGCCTTCTTCATTGGAGCATATATGATATCCCTCACTTTAGGCATTTAAATACTCTTTGACGGGGCATTTGAAATGTACCTCGTACGGGCATTTAACCTTTCTTTCATGGAACATCTGAAATGTATCTCGTTGGGGCATTTAAGTCTGCACCTCGACAGTGAAACATTTACAATGTTAGTCGCTGGCGCATTTCAGCGAAGGAGCATTTAAAAGCCCTTCTTTGTTTATTCAAACGTTGATTAGTTGGGTACCTGAAGGCAGCTGAGTAAGGCACTTAAACATTCTTCACAAGAACATTTAGATGTTTTTCTCTTGGTAAGTACAAATACGTAAGAGTTAATTAAATACACACACACACACACACACACACACACACACACACACACACACACACACACACACACACACACGGAAAGAGAATGGATGACTGACTGCAAGGGAGAAATTACTCAAGTGAGAAACGTCACAGATTCAGCAAAATTTATGCAGACCAAATCTCGTGGACTTCTACGAGAGAGTTAACTCCTTCTCTGGGCTTCTACGAGAGAGTGAGCTCCTTTTCTAGACTTCAACTAGAGAGTGAGCTCCTTTTCTGGACTTCTACGAGAGAGTGAGCTCCTTTCCTGGACTTCTACGAGAGTTAACTTCTTTTCTGAGCTTCTACGAGAGAGTGAGCTCCTTTTCTAAACTTCTACTAGAGAGTGAGCTCCTTTTTCTGGACTTCTACGAGTGAGTGAGCTCCTTTCCTTCAGCAAATGAGTAGTTTGTATATGGACTTTCAGAGAACATTTGATACAGGTAGGAATAAGGAGGAATCTGCTTTGATGGAAGAGAGCAAAGGACTGATGTTAGAAGAACCGACTCAAACAAGTAGGTTGGGGGTTACTAGATGCGTGCCCCAGGGTTCTGTCCTAAGACCACTGGTCTTCTTGGTCTATGTAAATGGAAATATACCTGAATACGTTTATGGATTATGTCAACGTCATACAGGAACTAAAAGGTAATAGAGATTGCACCAACTTGCAAGGGGACATAGACAAACTCCAAAGTCGATATTATACATAACTAGAGACATCTAAAACACGTAAATAAGAATTATGAAGATGAGACAGAGTGACAGAAGACTTCGATGGGAATATGATCCACCAGGATATAAGATGCAGAGATCTGGTTGAGAAGAAGACTTGGGAGATGACATTGTACCTAACCTGTCTCACCAGAGGCAAATCATCGGTGAACTGTAAAAGGAGACACAAGCTGATAGCAATTACTGGAATCCTGTTCAAGAAACTAGATAGGGATTTACCCAGTAGACTATGTACATGACATATAATGTCTGATTTATAATCCGCATCAAGTTTGATCACCGTACGAGAAGTCTACAAAGAACTGATAGAGAAAGTGTAGAGGAGGGTGACAAAGATTTGCATCAGAATTGGTAGACTTACGTGACAGTGCAAGGTTAGAGGCCATAATCTTGTCCATCAAGGACGAGACAGAGGCACTGGTTAACCTACTACAACCTTCAACTTTCTAAACCCAGTTTGTTTACGTCGACAGTCAATAGGTCTTCGAAAGAGACGAGGAACCAGTTCATAACAAGAAATAAAGCGAGAAACTTACCAGAAAATATGTAAAGAAATCCTCTCATAGCACCATAATAGTCGGTCATCTTAATGAACTAATGACAAACTCATAACCTCCGACAATACACAGAAGTTTCCAAGGTCGTGCGATATTAAAAAAAGGTCGTACGATATAAAAAAAGGTCGTACGATATTAAAAAGAATAAAAGTTCATAAGACGTGACCTCACGGGCGTTAGAACTGCCTCCCACCAGCGTACGTATGGGCCATTAAGAACAGGTAATTACATACACACATACACAAAACATTATACGTCATAACATTATACCTAAATGAGATCATGCACGGAGAAAGTACGTCATACATGTACACGGATCACTGACCCACATTACATGACCTGTAATATGAATTTCATGTACTAGAGCCTCGGAATCTCGACCTAGACTCCCTGTGGCATAGCTTCGTCATCTCCCTAAGCCCCTGAGTATATACATTAAGCTGGCGTAACAGAGGCAGTAAATACACGAGTTGTATTTCATGTTTATAGTGACCGACATGGCACAGGCAAAACATGCCTCAGTCAGGGAAAAGAGGAAGAAAAAGAACGTAGGAGTTAATGAAAGCTTCGCAGGTATATGTGTGTGTGTGTGTGTGTGTGTGTGTGTGTGTGTGTGTGGATCTGGCTGTTAAATACAGAAAGATATAGGAAGAGGAGGAGACGAGATGAGAAGAGACACCCCATACACACACACACACACACACACACACACACACACACACACACACACTTTTCACTGTTCGAGGGAAGAAAGTGTTGTTAATACCGCCAAGTCAAATGGCTGGACTCCACACAGACAACTGTGTGATGTCGAAATAGCTATGCCAAACGTGAGACCCAAATCCTTGACGGAAGAGGACCAGAGGTGAGATACATAGTACAGATCAACAATAGACCTAAGACTGCAAAGGCAGTGATGGTGATCTAGAATAGATAAGTGAGACATTCCCTGGCTACTGAGACACACATACCCGTCACAGATACCTCCTCCCTCCTCGACGCCCCCCCAACACAGACCACCCTCCGTCACCACACTTTGGAACTGTTTGAGAGATGAAGGTGTCAGAACTGCCACTCCTCCTCAAATGACTAGTCTCCACATAGATTCTTGTTCCAGTCACATCTCGTACAGACAGATATAAGAACAGTCTCATTGTGAACTACATGAACAATGCGTGAACAAGTGCACAGTTATGCAAGTGAACAGCTTAGTTAACAGTAAGAGTATGTGGTACATCTGCTACTCCACTGCTGTTACTGTTCACCACGTAGTGATCAATCAAACTCATATAGAACATAATACTGACTCTGTAAACCTGCCTATATATCTGTCTCCCTGGCTATCTACATGTACCTCATCCATGTGCTCATCCAAAGTGAGGAAATATTCACCAGCTTATCCTAAGCTTAGAAGGAAGGAAATATCCAGCAGCTTATCCTAAGCTTAAAATCTTGTTAGTTAGCTTAGTAATCAACATAACCTCCCAGTACTGTAATATCTGCAACACTTCAACTGTGTATTTTCAGCCAAATGGCTACCTAAATAGAAATAAAACGTCATATAGGTCATGTAGGTTTGCGGCAGGGGTGTGTGATGTCTCCATGGTTGTTTAATTTGTTTATGGATGGGGTTGTTAGGGAGGTGAATGCAAGAGTTTTGAAAGAGGGGCAAGTATGAAGTCTGTTGGGGATGAGAGAGCTTGGGAAGTGAGTCAGTTGTTGTTCGCTGATGATACAGCGCTGGTGGCTGATTCATGTGAGAAACTGCAGAAGCTGGTGACTGAGTTTGGTAAAGTGTGTGAAAGAAGAATAAGAGCAAGGTAATTAGGTACAGTAGGGTTGAGGGTCAAGTCAATTGGGAGGTAAGTTTGAATGGAGAAAAACTGGAGGAAGTAAAGTGTTTTAGATATCTGGGATTGGATCTGGCAGCGGATGGAACCATGGAAGCGGAAGTGGATTATAGGGTGGGGGAGGGGGCGAAAATCCTGGGGGCCTTGAAGAATGTGTGGAAGTCGAGAACATTATCTCGGAAAGCAAAAAAAGGAATAGTGGTTCCAACAATGTTGTATGGTTGCGAGGCGTGGGCTATGGATAGAGTTGTGCGCAGGAGTATGGATTTGCTGGAAATGAGATGTTTGAGGACAATGTGTGGTGTGAGGTGGTTTGATCGAGTAAGTAACGTAAGGGTAAGAGAGATGTGTGGAAATAAAAAGAGCGTGGTTGAGAGAGCAGAAGAGGGTGTTTTGAAGTGGTTTGGGCACATGGAGAGAATGAGTGAGGAAAGATTGACCAAGAGGATATATGTGTCGGAGGTGGAGGGAACGAGGAGAAGTGGGAGACCAAATTGGAGGTGGAAAGATGGAGTGAAAAAGATTTTGTGTGATCGGGGCCTGAACATGCAGGAGGGTGAAAGGAGGGCAAGGAATAGAGTGAATTGGATCGATGTGGTATACCGGGGTTGACGTGCTGTCAGTGAATTGAATCAGGGCATGTGAAGCGTCTGGGGTAAACCATGGAAAGCTGTGTAGGTATGGATATTTGCGTGTGTGGACGTATGTATATACACGTGTATGAGGGTGGGTTGGGCCATTTCTTTCGTCTGTTTCCTTGCGCTACCTCGCAAACGCAGGAGACAGCGACAAAGCAAAAAAAAAAAAAAAAAAAAAAATATATATATATATATATATATATATATATATATATATATATATATATATATATATATATATATATATATATATATATATATATATATATATATATATATATATATATATATATATATATATATATATATATATATATATATATATATATATATATATATATATATATATATATATATATCCCTGGGGATAGGGGAGAAAATACTTCCCACGTATTCCCTGCGTGTCGTAGAAGGCGACTAAAATGGGAGGGAGCGGGGGCTGGAAATCCTCCCCTCTCGTTTTTAATTTTCCAAAAGAAGGAACAGGGAAGGGGGCCAAGTGAGGATATTCCCTCAAAGGCTCAGTCCTCTGTTCTTAACGCTACCTCGCTAACGCGGGAAACGGCGAATAGTATAAAAAGAAAAAAAAATATACATTATTTATTTTTTTTATTATACTTTGTCGCTGTCTCCCGCGTTTGCGAGGTAGCGCAAGGAAACAAACGAAAGAAATGGCCCAACCCACCCCCATACACATGTATATACATACGTCCACACACGCAAATATACATACCTACACCGCTTTCCATGGTTTACCCCAGACGCTTCACATGCCTTGATTCAATCCACTGACAGCACGTCAACCCCGGTATACCACATCGCTCCAATTCACTCTATTCCTTGCCCTCCTTTCACCCTCCTGCATGTTCAGGCCCCGATCACACAAAATCTTTTTCACTCCATCTTTCCACCTCCAATTTCGTCTCCCTCTTCTCCTCGTTCCCTCCACCTCCGACACATATATCCTCTTGGTCAATCTTTCCTCACTCATTCTCTCCATGTGCCCAAACCACTTCAAAACACCCTCTTCTGCTCTCTCAACCACGCTCTTTTTATTTCCACACATCTCTCTTACCCTTACGTTACTCACTCGATCAAACCACCTCACACCACACATTGTCCTCAAACATCTCATTTCCAGCACATCCATCCTCCTGCGCACAACTCTATCCATAGCCCACGCCTCGCAACCATACAACATTGTTGGAACCACTATTCCTTCAAACATACCCATTTTTGCTTTCCGAGATAATGTTCTCGACTTCCACACATTCTTCAAGGCCCCCAGAATTTTCGCCCCCTCCCCCACTCTATGATCCACTTCCGCTTCCATGGTTCCATCCGCTGCCAGATCCACTCCCAGATATCTAAAACACTTCACTTCCTCCAGTTTTTCTCCATTCAAACTCACCTCCCAATTGACTTGACCCTCAACCCTACTGTACCTAATAACCTTGCTCTTATTCACATTTACTCTTAACTTTCTTCTTCCACACACTTTACCAAACTCAGTCACCAGCTTCTGCAGTTTCTCACATGAATCAGCCACCAGCGCTGTATCATCAGCGAACAACAACTGACTCACTTCCCAAGCTCTCTCATCCCCAACAGACTTCATACTTGCCCCTCTTTCCAAAACTCTTTCATTTACCTCCCTAACAACCCCATCCATAAACAAATTAAACAACCATGGAGACATCACACACCCCTGCCGCAAACCTACATTCACTGAGAACCAATCACTTTCCTCTCTTCCTACACGTACACATGCCTTACATCCTCGATATATATATATATATATATATATATATATATATATATATATATATATATATATATATATATATATATATATATATATATATATATATATATATATGATGCTTTGACAACTGACTGAAGTAAAGATAGTATCAGTTAATGAGGTCTAATCTGTCTACACACAGCAGATGTGTTCCTTCTGCATGTTAACTTCTGACTTATAAGCCAAAGAAAACGAAGAACGGGGTACCGTAGCGGGGGACTGGTTCTGATACGAACTTCAGGACTCATGGATGACTTCAGATACTTCAGGACTCGTAGATAACTCCAGATACTTCAGGACTCGTAGATAACTCCAGATACTTCAGGACTCATGGATAACTTCAGATACTTCAGGACTCATAGATAACTTCAGATGAAAGTCATGAAAGTTGTAGGTCATATGTGAGACAAATTATGGGAAAGTTTTGTGTCATTAATCTGGGTCGCCATCTTGCCCATCTGCTCCCGGGATCTGGGGAAATATTTCTGTGTCTTTCTCACAAATTATTTCTCCTTTTCTGTGTCTGTGATCTGTGGATGAGGAACAGAAACTCTCTGCTGATGTACCAGACGATAGATGGGCTTGTGGAAGTCTGTCTGTGGCTGTGAAGGGCTTATGGACGTGTCTGTGGCTGGAAGACTTATAGAAGTGCCTGTGGCTGCGAAGGACTTATGGAAGTCTGTCTGTGGCTGTGAAGGAATTATGGAAGTGTCTGTGGCTGTGAAGAGCTTATGGAAGTCTGTCTGTGGCTGTGAAGGGCTTATGGAAGTGTCTGTAGCTGTGAAGGACTTATGGAAGTGTGTCTGTGGCAATGAAGGACTTATGGAAGTCTGTCTGTGGCTGTGAAGGACTTATGGAAGTCTGTCTGTGGCTGTGTAGGACTTATGGAAGTCTGTCTGTGGCTATGAAGGGCTTATGGAAGTGTCTGTAGTGTATAATAAAGTATCATTACAACTTAATCATTCATTATTGATAGGAAATTAAAGTCACAGAAATCATTAAATAAACCATTTTTGTTTCCCCGTCATTACATGTGGCAGGTACCTTCCCTCCTTCGTCATGTATGCATGCTGCTCCCAGTCCCCCAACACATCATGACATCATGCACAGTATCATACAACGTTCCTGTGTCAGTATGTGGTCCAGTGCGACTATAAGGCTCATCTTCCCATACCTTAAATGTTCCGTTACGGTCATTATTCACTTCTGTGGTGTATATTATGGTTCCAGTTGCTTGTGGTGGTGGCAAGGTGAAATCAACTCTACGTTGGCCAGACTCAGAGCCTTTGCTTCAAGGTCTCCATCCTCTCCTTAGCTCCTGGACATTGCCTCACGAGGTCATACTGCCTCTACATGACCTCTCATGATGCTGGTGGGCTCCTCCTCCTCCTACATGACCTCTCATGATGCTGGTGGGCTCCTCCTCCTCCTCCTACATGACCTCTCATGATGCTGGTCAGCTCCTCCTCCTCCTACATGACCTCTCATGATGCTGGTCAGCTCCTCCTCCTCCTTCTACATGACCTCTCATGATGCTGGTGGGCTCCTCCTCCTCCTCCTACATGACCTCTCATGATGCTGGTCAGCTCCTCCTCCTCCTACATGACCTCTCATGATGCTGGTGGGCTCCTCCTCCTCCTACATGACCTCTCATGATGCTGGTCAGCTCCTCCTCCTCCTACATGACCTCTCATGATGCTGGTCAGCTCCTCCTCCTCCTCCTACATGACCTCTCATGATGCTGGTGGGCTCCTCCTCCTCCTACATGACCTCTCATGATGCTGGTCAGCTCCTCCTCCTCCTACATGACCTCTTATGATGCTGGTGGGCTCCTCCTCCTCCTCCTCCTCCTCTTCCTCCTCCTCCTCCTCCTCCTCCTCTTCCTCCTCCTCCTCCTCCTCCTCTTCCTCCTCCTCCTCCTCCTCTTCCTCCTCCTCCTCCTTCTGTAAATGTTGACCAATTGATTATCATGTGAGACTCGGATGGGGTTTGCTCTGCGTGACCCAAAAGCCATGCACATTGGTTGGTCCAGTGCGTCATCTGCTTATAAGCCTCCTGTGGTGTGGATGTGGGAGAGCTCTCTCTCTCTCTCTCTCTCTCTCTCTCTCTCTCTCTCTCTCTCTCTCTCTCTCTCTCTCTCTCTCTCTCTCTCTCTCTCTCTCGCCATGGGGTCAGGAACAGAAAAGATGACCCCCCACCAACCCCTGCAGACCTTCCCCCTGACCATAGTTTGCATATCATTATATATAAATCTTCCACGATCACAAGAGAAGACGAAATGGAAAAATATAGAGAAAGCTATTTTCTGTAAAATTATCTTTTTATAGATTGTGTTGGTTTTTTTTCTGTTTTGTATATTCGTGTCTGAAATATTGTTGGTCACGAATTGTATATTGTAGCGTATATATTTTTTTCTGGCCGCAAAATAGTTAATTTTTTTTCATCGACATGAGATTCAATTGTATGTATATATATATATATATATATATATATATATATATATATATATATATATATATACCACCTCGCCAGGTGGTAGAGTTTCCCGCAGTGTATCGAGACAGACTTCCCCAGAACTTTTTTTTAAAGGGGAAGTAAATGTTTATAGTTGTGTTACTGGAGTGATAGTTTTCATACATGATGTTTTGACAAGAAAATAGTGAAATTGGAGAAAAATGTAGCTTAGACATGGAAGCATATTGATACAGTGGTTAAATTGATGAGAACTGCTATTGACGTTTGTGTAAATAAATTATACATTTCCTTTTTCCATAGCCAGAGGTTGAACCATTATGTGACATTCATTTTTTCATATATATATATATATATATATATATATATATATATATATATATATATATATATATATATATATATACATATATATATATATATACATATATATATATATATATATATATATGTATATATATATATATATATATATATATATATATATATATATATATATATATATATATATATATATATATATATATATATATATATACATATATATATATATGGCTGATTCATGTGTGAAACTGCAGAAGCTGGTGACTGAGTTTGGTAAAGTGTGTGGAAGAAGAAAGTTAAGAGTAAATGTGAATAAGAGCAAGGTTATTAGGTACAGTAGGGTTGAGGGTCAAGTCAATTGGGAGGTGAGTTTGAATGGAGAAAAACTGGAGGAAGTGAAGTGTTTTAGATATCTGGGAGTGGATCTGGCAGCGGATGGAACCATGGAAGCGGAAGTGGATCATAGGGTGGGGGAGGGGGCGAAAATTCTGGGGGCCTTGAAGAATGTGTGGAAGTCGAGAACATTATCTCGGAAAGCAAAAATGGGTATGTTTGAAGGAATAGTGGTTCCAACAATGTTGTATGGTTGCGAGGCGTGGGCTATGGATAGAGTTGTGCGCAGGAGGATGGATGTGCTGGAAATGAGATGTTTGAGGACAATGTGTGGTGTGAGGTGGTTTGATCGAGTGAGTAACGTAAGGGTAAGAGAGATGTGTGGAAATAAAAAGAGCGTGGTTGAGAGAGCAGAAGAGGGTGTTTTGAAGTGGTTTGGGCACATGGAGAGAATGAGTGAGGAAAGATTGACCAAGAGGATATATGTGTCGGAGGTGGAGGGAACAAGGAGAAGAGGGAGACCAAATTGGAGGTGGAAAGATGGAGTGAAAAAGATTTTGTGTGATCGGGGCCTGAACATGCAGGAGGGTGAAAGGAGGGCAAGGAACAGAGTGAATTGGAGCGATGTGGTATACCGGGGCTGACGTGCTGTCAGTGGATTGAATCAAGGCATGTGAAGCGTCCTGGGGTAAACCATGGAAAGCTGTGTAGGTATGTATATTTGCGTGTGTGGACGTATGTATGTACATGTGTATGGGGGGGGTTGGGCCATTTCTTTCGTCTGTTTCCTTGCGCTACCTCGCAATACGCGGGAGACAGCGACAAAGTATAAAAAAAAAAAAAAAAATATATATATATATATATATATATATATATATATATATATATATATATATATATATATATATATATATATAGATGGGAACTTCAGTGAAGGGCGCAAATGGGGAGGTGATAACAAGTAGTGGTGATGTGAGAAGGAGATGGAGTGAGTATTTTGAAGGTTTGTTGAATGTGTTTGATGATAGAGTGGCAGATATAGGGTGTTTTGGTCGAGGTGGTGTGCAAAGTGAGAGGGTTAGGGAAAATGATTTGGTAAACAGAGAAGAGGTAGTAAAAGCTTTGCGGAAGATGAAAGCCGGCAAGGCAGCAGGTTTGGATGGTATTGCAGTGGAATTTATTAAAAAAGGGGGTGACTGTATTATTGACTGGTTGGTAAGGTTGATTAATGTATGTATGACTCATGGTGAGGTGCCTGTGGATTGGCGGAATGCGTGTATAGTGCCATTGTACAAAGGCAAAGGGGATAAGAGTGAGTGCTCAAATTACAGAGGTATAAGTTTGTTGAGTATTCCTGGTAAATTATATGGGAGGGTATTGATTGAGAGGGTGAAGGCATGTACAGAGCATCAGATTGGGGAAGAGCAGTGTGGTTTCAGAAGTGGTAGAGGATGTGTGGATCAGGTGTTTGCTTTGAAGAATGTATGTGAGAAATACTTAGAAAAGCAAATGGATTTGTATGTAGCATTTATGGATCTGGAGAAGGCATATGATAGAGTTGATAGAGATGCTCTGTGGAAGGTATTAAGAATATATGGTGTGGGAGGCAAGTTGTTAGAAGCAGTGAAAAGTTTTTATCGAGGATGTAAGGCATGTGTACGTGTAGGAAGAGAGGAAAGTGATTGGTTCTCAGTGAATGTAGGTTTGCGGCAGGGGTGTGTGATGTCTCCATGGTTGTTTAATTTGTTTATGGATGGGGTTGTTAGGGAGGTGAATGCAAGAGTTTTGGAAAGAGGGGCAAGAATGAAGTTTGTTGTGGATGAGAGAGCTTGGGAAGTGAGTCAGTTGTTGTTCGCTGATGATACAGCGCTAGTGGCTGTTTCATGTGAGAAACTGCAGGAGCTGGTGACTGAGTTTGGTAAAGTGTGTGAAAGAAGAAAGTTAAGAGTAAATGTGAATAAGAGCAAGGTTATTAGGTACAGTAGGGTTGAGGGTCAAGTCAATATGGAGGTAAGTTTGAATGGAGAAAAACTGGAGGAAGTAAAGTGTTTTAGATATCTGGGAATGGATCTGGCAGCGGATGGAACCATGGAAGCGGAAGTGAATTATAGGGTGGGGGAGGGGGCGAAAATCCTGGGAGCCTTGAAGAATGTGTGGAAGTCGAGAACATTATCTCGGAAAGCAAAAATGGGTATGTTTGAAGGAATAGTGGTTCCAACAATGTTGTATGGTTGCGAGGCGTGGGCTATGGATAGAGTTGTGCGCAGGAGGATGGATGTGCTGGAAATGAGATGTTTGAGGACAATGTGTGGTGTGAGGTGGTTTGATCTCGTAAGTAACGTAAGGGTAAGAGAGATGTGTGGAAATAAAAAGAGCGAGGTTGAGAGAGCAGAAGAGGGTGTTTTGAAATGGTTTGGTCACATGGAGAGAATGAGTGAGGAAAGATTGCCCAAGAGGATATATGTGTCGGAGGTGGAGGGAACGAGGAGAAGTGGGAGACCAAATTGCTGGTGGAAAGATGGAGTGAAAAAGATTTTGTGTGATCGGGGCCTGAACATGCAGGAGGGTGAAAGGAGGGCAAGGAATAGAGTGAATTGGATCGATGTGGTATACCGGGGTTGACGTGCTGTCAGTGGATTGAATCAGGGCATGTGAAGCGTCTGTGGTAAACCATGGAAAGCTGTGTAGGTATGTATATTTGCGTGTGTGGACGTATGTATGTACATGTGTATGGGGGTGGGTTGGGCCATTTGTTTCGTCATGCTTCCTTGTGCTACCTCGCAAAAGCGGGAGACAGCGACAAAGCAAAAAAAAAAAAAAAAAAAAATATATATATATATATATATATATATATATATATATATATATATATATATATGTGTGTGTGTGTGTGTGTGTGTGTGTGTGTGTGTGTGTGTGTGTGTGTAACAACCAGACAAATATACAAAGACTCTCCCATGTTAACAATGCTTGACCTCTGACCTCTCCGTATGACCTGTGAGGACCACTCCAGCACGTATATGACTGAACCATCCATCCACACACTACCACAGAGGCTGATGATAAGGTAGCTCGTCCAGGGCTGGTCCACACAGACGACGCCACATTCCTCCTGACCTGGGGTCACCCCTGGAGCTGCTAGGTCATACATCACTACACAATCTTTACCCTCAAACGACTCGACGTCATCTTGTATCTAGATATGACGAGGAACAATAATCATACAATAGACCTAAGTCATGGGTAGTTTTAGGTGTTATAAGCCTCAAATTAGTCATAAATACACTAACATAAGTGGAGGTGAACGACAGTGGTGATATATCTAGGTGGTGAGGGGAAGGTAATGAGGGGAAGGTGGTGAGGGGAAGGTGGTGAGGGGAAGGTGGTGAGGGGAAGGTGGTGAGGGGAAGGTAGTGAGGGGAAAGTGGTGAGGGGAAGATGGTGAGGGGAAGATAGTGAGGGGAAGGTGGTAATATACCATCACTAACGTAAGACTTAGAATATAATAGTTACCCCAGTGATCTCCAGCCGTCATGTCAGCAGTGCCTGGTATTATAAGAGGCTACAACACACTCTTGTGTGGGGCTGGAGGTGAAGTTTATAACTGAGGAGTTCTAACTCATCTGAAAATACGTGAAGTAACACGTAATTCGTCACCATTTGAAGTTAATGTATGTATAGATTAGAAGGTGAGACACACACACACACACACACACACATACACACATACAAACACACACACACATATACACACACACACACACATATACACACACACACACACACACACACACACACACACACACACACACACACTGAAAGGTCAAACAAACATGGCATGGCATGTCCACAATATTTAACTGCCATAACTTCCCTCTATAACTTTTCGTCATGACAGACATGTACAGATAACATATGGAATGGAATATCTTATATAGACAGTCTTTATTGTTATGAATAACATATAATCACTAGAGTACTATTGTTAGTGTCCCCTTCATTATCTCTAATCATCCTCTATACATATGAATATAATTACCTTAATATTTTCATTCTTATTCATAGAGTTACGTGGAGTACACAGGTACACAAGCTCCATGCGAGCTGCTCTGACCTTAACACTACAGAAAGAATTCAATCCCCTTAAGAGCACTAACATCTTCTGTTGTGATGCTCCTTTGTTTGAACAGGATCTAAACCTCCACAAACTCTCACCTGCAATGAATTCCAGTCCTGTAGCAGGCCATTCCAGCTTCTGGGACGTTCAGACGCCTATTCTACTATCCAGTCTCATTCCTCTCGCCATATGCCCTTCTCTGTACCCCTCCTGAGCCCTCTAGAGCCAAACAAACCCACGTCCATAGCAGCATCGCGCTATGCAAACCTGCTATTGTTAACTGCACTACCGTAAACCCAGCCTCCACCTTGCTTCACTCCACTGAAAACACGAAGCCTATTCTCCTGGGGGGAGTCCCGTGGAAGAAATCATTGTGTGTCTGGCAACCCAGTGCCTGGCCCTCCAGACCTTCCCTTGTGTTACTTCTTATCGTACACGGGAACTATACAATGTTGTACTTCGCTATAGTGTCGTAGGCTCAGTGTTCACTGCCACACTGACATTGTAGCATCAGATGGCCATCAGACTCAGCAAGGAACATGTTCTTCTATAGATATACGAGAGAGTTATAATTCTTATCCTTGGTTCCTTCAATGTTCACTCTAGCCAGCTACATATAGCTATATTGCCTCACCATGTATAGCCAACACTACATATAGCTATATTGCCTCACCATGTATAGCCAACATTGTCATAGCATATTCCTTAATGATGTATGATTATAATCTCATGATTGATCGTTCATAATGATAGTATGTAGTTGGGTAATTATGGTTACCTTATCATCATCAACCTGTCTCTCCCTACAAGATAATTAGTCTTGTATTACATGTTTGTTCAATGTAACGAAATTTATATATATATATATATATATATATATATATATATATATATATATATATATATATATATATATATATATATATATATATATATATATATATGTATATATATATATATATATATATATATATATATATATATATATATATATATATATATATATATATATATATATATATATATATATATATATATATATACAGCATATCAAAATCGCCTAAATGATATGTAGTAATCAGTCACGGTGATAATATATATATTAGACAGTCACCAATCATGGCTCCTTAACGACATAACGTCAGGAGATGACTTCATCTGCTCACATCTTATCTCTACCACTCACGTGTTACGTACAGAAACCACAGCTAACCCTCCATACCAACCCCCCTATAGCCTCTACCCCAGGGTGTACCTTGATCACCTTACACGCTCTGGTTCACCATACGGATGACGGCACGTTGCTCCCCATACATCACTTTCTCCTTCCTGATCATAAAGCCCCGGTACCCCAAAGCTTTCTCGATCTTCTCCTCTCCCTTGCATCCCCCACACTTCTGAAATTAGGATCCTGTTAGTCTTTCTTCACTCATCCTCTCCATACGTCAGTACCACATCAGGCGAACTCAAGTATCCCTTCCAACCACACTAGTACTTATCACCACACATCTCTCCCTCACTCTCAGGCTTAACACTATCATGCACCAGCGTTGTGTCTCATCTCTCCCAGCTGCACTCTCACACACTCTCCCATTTCTTTCTCATCCCTCCTAGCTGTACTCTCACACCCTCTCCCAACTCTGTCTCATATCTCTCAGCTGCACTCTCATACACTCTCCCAACTCTGTCTCATCTCTCCCAGCTGCACTCTCACACACTCTCCCAACTCTGTCTCATCTCCCACAGCTGCACTCTCACACACTCTCCCATCTCTCTCACCAGCTGTTTCCCCCACCTCTCCCAGAGTCTGGCACTACAAGCGTATTATCTGCAAAAATCAAGTTATTCGCCTCTCATGCCCCTTGCCAACCCAAGCGAAGGCTTCCGCACGCAACGCCCTTGCATTTGCCCCTCTTACCATCTGTCTATAAACAAACAAACAAACAGACGGTGACATACTTCACATAGACCCACCTACACCAGGAACCACTTTCTTCCCTTCCCTTCCCTTTCTAAATATATATATATATATATATATATATATATATATATATATATATATATATATATATATATATATATATATATATATATATATATATGGAGGTAGAAAGATGGAGTGAAAAAGATTTTGTGTGATCGGGGCCTGAACATGCAGGAGGATGAAAGGAGGGCAAGGAATAGAGTGAATTGGAGCGATGTGGTATACCGGGGTTGACGTGCTGTCAGCGGATTGAATCAGGGCATGTGAAGCGTCTGGGGTAAACCATGGAAAGCTGTGTAGGTATGTATATTTGCGTGTGTGGACGTATGTATATACATGTGTATGGGGGTGGGTTGGGCCATTTCTTTCGTCTGTTTCCTTGCGCTACCTCGCAAACGCGGGAGACAGCGACAAAGCAAAAAAAAAAAAAAAAAATATATATATATATATATATATATATATATATATATATATATATATATATATATATATGTGTGTGTGTGTGTGTGTGTGTGTGTGTGTAACAACCAGACACATATACAAAGACTCCCATGTTAACAATGCTTGACCTCTGACCTCTCCGTATGACCCGTGAGGACCACTTCCGTTCCTATATGACTGAACCATCCATCCACACACTGCCACACCCTCTGCTGATGACGTAGCTTGTCCAGGGCTGGTCCACACACAGACGACGCCACGTACCTGGTCACCTACCCCCCTGGAGCAGCCAGGACAGTGCTACCAACACACCTGCTGGGTGACAATATTCCCTCGTCATAGATAAGCTCACGACTGGCAACACTGGGTAATTGGGCCGTCCAGTCACGCCCTAAGTTATTTTTGATACGCTGATACGTGCATGCGTCATTGGCAGTGATGCGTAAATAACACATTATTTCAGGGGAGGGTTCTGACGTCATTGTCGTCATCGAACAAACGTGAGCTCGTAAGGTTAACAAGCAGTTGCTTTGACTCATTTCGTTCCCTTATTCTTTGCTTATTACGCATATACATATATGGATAAGATCTGTAAAATGATAAGTTTATGAACGCTCGTTGTATGTTTTGAACAATCACATGTTTACCAAATGGCGTCCTAGCTTCGTCTCTTCGATGTATATCAACTGACTGTTATATTTCTCTCTTGTGTCTCCCCTGATGATGTGATTATTACAGGAAAGTGCACTTGGGAACTTTTCGTGTTTCATTTTCCCCGTGGACTCATAGGAATATATATATATATATATATATATATATATATATATATATATATATATATATATATATATATATATATATATATTTTTTTTTTTTTTTTTTAATTTTCCAAAAGAAGGAACAGAGAAGAGGGCCAGGTGAGGATATTCCCTCAAAGGCCCAGTCCTCTGTTCTTAACGCTACCTCGCTATCGCGGGAAATGGCGAATAGTATGAAAAAAAAAAAAAAAAAAAAAAAATATATATATATATATATATATATATATATATATATATATATATATATATATATATAAGTTAAGGCACCAGTCTTACATCTGGGTTGTGAACTTTGAAAAACGGAAGGAGAGATGCCTTGCTATACAACGAAAACATCCTATAGTTCATATAATTGCTATATATCGTTATAGGATTCAATATTGAAGGAGTTCGTCATCATGATTCCTGGCCTCTTGTGGTCATTGTGGTCTAGTTTCCCACTTGTTTCCTGTAGCGTCGTCTGCAGTCTCTTGTGACCTAGTCATGGTTATCTCTCTCACTTGACTTTGTCTCTCAGCAGTGTCTGGCTGGCTCATATTAGAGAGAGATAGAGAGAGAGAGAGAGAGAGAGAGAGAGAGAGAGAGAGAGAGAGAGAGAGAGAGAGAGAGAGAGAGAGAGAGAGAGAGAGAGAGAGAGACTTTCTTTCGTCATGCACATAGCTATTGCTAATGCCTGTGAGTTTACGATGAATTCAGCGCCCCGTTTTGGGTCATTTCGACACACACACACACACACACACACACACACACACACACACACACACACACACTTCCCCTACTGTGATGAAGACAACATACACAGATCCAGGGGGATGTAGTTCGCTGTAGGTGTGAGGTAGTCTCGTCACAGTAGGACACAACACTTCATGTAGCCCTGCGTCAGGCAGGTGTTCGAAAGAGGTGTGACTCCGTCGCAGTGATAACACAAGGCAGCTCCTGGTGGTCGGTTATATCTACATCTGAGGAGCGATACCAAGATCAGTCTCGTCGTAGAGTGTCGTAGATAGATGGCTACGTCGTCCACGTATCGTAGAATAGTCCTGTTGCCTCGTAGCTCAAAATACGACTCCATATATATGATGGCGGGGCAATTCCTCCTTCCTATAAGTTTTCAGATAACATATATCGTTTTGGATCATCTTATTTACTACGTAAGACGCTGGTAATACAGTTCATGTATTAATACATTCCAAGGTTCTGTCATGTATTAAACCATCAATTACAGATTTGTATCCATAATACATCATACAGGTATACATGACCTTCCCTCCCTCCACCTCCCCTTCCACTTGCAGGTTTGTATCCACAATACATCATACAAGTATACATGACCCTCCCCTCCCTCCACCTCCCCTTCCACTTGCAGGTTTGTATCCAGAATACATCATACAGGTATACATCACCCTCCCCCCCTCCCTCCCCCTCATTTACCCCCCCTAGCGCTTTACCAACTCTCGTAGACGACGTAAACAATCAGTGTTACCAACGTGTCACATATGCCCTTAATCCGTTTTTTTTAGTATGTCTGACTGTTTAACTCTTGTGTCGTGCGTTTTCTGTTGCTTCCTTCTGTTTTTTTCCTGTTGTTCCTCACCTTTACCTGTTATTCCCCCTCTGTTTTGTACTGTTGTATGTCTCGTCAACAGATGAGGGAGGCCACACCTGCAGGTTATGTTCACCTTCTGTGATATTAAACATTTTTTTCCTTCATCTCGAACGGTGTACACGCCCACCTGCCTCAAATGTTTAATTTTTTCTTTTTCTTTTTAGTTTACAGGCGAATGAAGCAAAGGGTGAGGAGGGGAGGTGAGAAGGGCAAAGGGTAAAGGGAGAGACGCATGCAAAAACTGGGAGTGTATCCAGAGGAGGTGACGTGAGGGAGCCAGACATGATCTAGTACCGTTCCCCTTAATATTAAAGCTTTAGCTTCTCGTTTTCGTTGATGACTTTGAGCAGTAACTTCTATATTTCTATTCTATTGTCGTAGAGAAATTTAACTCATGCCTACTTTTTGGGAAACTACGTCACTAAAGTTTCATAAACAAGAAATGCACAAGGCTAGCATTACGTTTTCTGCGTCCACTGCCAGTTTTCTTTATAAGGAAAACGAAATCAAGTGAGCACAAATGTTCAGCTTAGCTGCCTCTCCGTTTCCCACTAGTGGCCTGCAGGGCTTAAGATACACTGGATTGTGCCATATTGAGTGAAGAGAGAGAGAGTTCTTGACTCCATATTTATCTCTATATTTATCTAACTATCATCTATCTACCTATATATTTATCTGTCTATCTATCTACATATGATCAAAAATGTTGCCAGTCAAGGCTGTATTATGAAGAGCAGTGTTGTCAACCAAAGATGATGCGCTATGGTTGGTAGTGCTGTCTGTGAAGAGGTACCATGAATGGTAGTGTTGCCAGACAAAGGGGTACCATGAATGGTAGTGTTGAAGGGGTACCATGAATGGTAGTGTTGAAGGGGTACCATGAATGGTAGTGTTGAAGGGGTACCATGAATGGTAGTACTAGTTGAAGGGGTTACCATGAATGATAGTGTTGAAGGGGTACCATGAATGGTAGTGTTGAAGGGGTACCATGAATGGTAGTACTAGTTGAAGGGGTTACCATGAATGATAGTGTTGAAGGGGTACCATGAATGGTAGTGTTGAAGGGGTACCATGAATGGTAGTGTTGAAGGGGTACCATGAATGGTAGTGTTGAAGGGGTACCATGAATGGTAGTGTTGAAGGGGTACCATGAATGGTAGTGTGTTAGATAAGGATGTATGATAAGTAGCAGTGTGCCAAGCCAAGAAACTACCATAACTACCATCGTTACCAGCTCGTACCTACCATGAATGATCAAGTTAGCAGGTTAGAAGGTACCATGAACGACAGTGTTACCAAACAAGAATAACCCTTACCAGGCAGTATTGCCAGTGCAGTAGCAGTGTTACCATCTCAGATCATACTACAAGAAGCAGTGTTACCATAACTTTGAACAATAACACCCTAGAAGAACATGTCATAAGTACAGTTTTACCACTATAGAACACGTAGTAAACGACCGTATTGTCATTTTAACTCTGGGTTGCTAGTACCATCTACCTTAGATCATGAGAGACAGTGTTACCATCCCCCAAAGCACACGTTACGAACCTCACTATAGCCAGTCAAGAGACGGACTTCACACCCACCTTCTCACATCGCATGCCTGGGCATCGAACCGGGGTCTAGAAATTCGCACCCGCTCTGTCCCACCCTCTCGTGCACGCAATAACCCCCCCCCCCCCCTTCCCTACCCCCCCCGGGTCATCGATCACAATCCTGAGTTTTAAAAATGTCGGCCAAGACGCCAAACTGTGAGGGAACATACGCGATCTAATTATTCTAAAGCTTTTATTATCGCGCATTCCCGTCTGAGTGGAGGAGGAGCCAGCCACCTTGGCTCAGCCAGCGCAAGGTTGCTGCTCTGACAGACCTGAGTGAGAGGTCTGAGCTCAGTCGTCCAAGAGTTAGAACACAGCGACCAGGATAAACTAGCCAGAAATAGCTTTCATCTAAGATAAACTAGCGAGAAATAGCTCAGCGAGAAATAGCTTTCATCTAAGATAAACTAGCGAGAAATAGCTTTCATCTAAGATAAACTAGCGAGAAATAGCTTTCATCTAAGATAAACTAGCGAGAAATAGCTTTCATCTAAGATAAACTAGCGAGAAATAGCTTTCATCTAAGATGAAATAGCTATAAATAGCTCTCATTCGAGAAAAGATAGCTATGAATGGCACTCATTTAAGATAACTCTAAAAAGGCATTTAAGGTAAAATTTCTAGAAATAACTCTCAGTATAAGAGAGACTTGCTATAGACAATTCTTAGATGTAGAATGGTTATAGATAGCTCTCAATTAGTATATGATAGCTATAAATAACTCTCATTTAAGAAAGAATAGCTATAAATAGCTCTCATTTAAGATAGAATAGCTCATATAAGATAGAATAGCTAGAATAGTTCTCATGTCAGAGAAAACTACCTAGAAAAATTTCTCATAAGGCAGAGAACAGCTAAACAGCTCTTGTTTCAGACACAATGGATGAAAATACATCTCATGTAAGATATAGCCAGATATAGCGAAGGAAATAGTCAATCAATAGCTTATGTTTAAGTAAGTTAGAAGTAGCTCTCATTGAAGAGTGAAGCTTAGGACATTTTTCTCACTTGAGATAGAATAGATAGAAATAGTTCTTAAGGATAGAATGGATAGAAATAGTTTTTATTTTCCATAAAATGGATTGGAATAGCTATCATCAAAGACGAAATAGATAGAACTAGCTATCATCAAAGACGAAATAGATAGAACTAGCTATTATCAAAGACAAAATAGATAGAACTAGCTATTATCAAAGACGAAATAGATAGAACTAGCTCACACTTGCTCTGTTTCAATACTTTTGTCATTTTTCAATATAGGTAATCCAAGATCATTGTCTGCCACCAGTCTGGAAGACACGATATGTCTGCCAACATTGACACCAACCTAAACCTTCCCCCTCCCCTTCCAACAATGAAATGTCTGCCAATCTGCCACCATCCTGCCCTCCTCAGTACACATGAAGGCTCTGCCAACATTACTACCATCCTTTCCTCCCCTCCAGTTTTTACTTATCCAAAAGAAGGAACAGAGAAGAGGGGCCAAGTGAAGATTTTCCCCTCTAAGACTCAGTCCTCTGTTCTTAACGCTACCTCGCTAACACGGGAAATTTCGAATATATATATATATATATATATATATATATATATATATATATATATATATATATATATATATATATATATATATATATATATATATATTATTATTATTTTTTTTTTATTTTGCTTTGTCGCTGTCTCCCGCGTTTGCGAGGTAGCGCAAGGAAACAGACGAAAGAAATGGCCCAACCCACCCCCATACACAATGTATATACATACACGTCCACACACGCAAATATACATACCTATACATCTCAACGAACACATATATATACACACACAGACACATACATATATACCCATGCACACAATTCACACTGTCTGCCTTCATTCATTCCCATCGCCACCTCGCCACACATGGAATACCATCCCCATCCCCCCTCATGTGTGCGAGGTAGCGCTAGGAGAAGACAACAAAGGACCCATTCGTTCACACTCAGTCTCTAGCTGTCATGCAATAATGCCCGAAACCACAGCTCCCTTTCCACATCCAGGCCCCACAGAACTTTCCATGGTTTACCCCAGACGCTTCACATGCCCTGATTCAATCCACTGACAGCACGTCAACCCCGGTATACCACATCGATCCAATTCACTCTATTCCTTGCCCGCCTTTCTCCCTCCTGCATGTTCAGGCCCCGATCACTCAAAATCTTTTTCACTCCATCTTTCCACCTCCAATTCGGTCTCCCACTTCTCCTCGTTCCCTCCACCTCCGACACATATATCCTCTTGGTCAATCTTCCCTCACTCATTCTCTCCATGTGCCCAAACCATTTCAAAACACCCTCTTCTGCTCTCTCAACCACGCTCTTTTTATTTCCACACATCTCTCTTACCCTTACGTTACTTACTCGATCAAACCACCTCACACCACACATTGTCCTCAAACATCTCATTTCCAGCACATCCATATATATATATATATATATATATATATATATATATATATATATATATATATATATATATATATATATATATATATATATATATATATATATATATATATATATATATATATATATATATATATATATATATATATATATTCGCCATTTCCCTCGTCAGAAAGCAAACCATTGATGTGCTATAGCTGCTGATACAGTAGTCTGTGGACGGTGTATGCTGCTGCAGCTGCATTTCTCATCATACATCGTGATGGTCAGATGTAGTGTGACTAATGACGTATGATGTATGATGTATGCTGCAGGTGAAGCATACGTGAGCATGGCTCGCCTCCTCATGGTAGTGTACAGAGACAGAAGACCAGGAGACATGACGGCGAGGAAACACATGGAGGAAAAATATGAAAGAAAAAGAGAATTTAAAAAGAAAATGAATGATGGAAGTCGAATGAAAAACGAGATGTGATTTCCAGACGAAAAATATGATTGACTGATGTGATTTTTTTCTAATTTCTTTTGCCCTTAAAGTTTGAGGTAAACAAACTCATGTAAACAAATGTCTTATGTATCTATTCCTTTCTCTTCCCCAGAATCGACATTTTCGCCACCTGGCCCGGTACACAGCACTGCAGATGGATTCGGAGTAAGTACTTCAACTACTTATATAAGTGTCTCGTGTAGTAGCACCTCCCCCCCCCCCCATGATGAAGGTCTGGTCACTACTGCTCAACATCTTTCCTTCGTTTAGCTCCTCCGACGTTGCTGGTGAAGGCCACTGGTGGTGGGTTGGTGGTGATAACTGAGATGTAGCTGGATTTTAGGGTCTGTTTCTCCTACAATGAACTGACCTCGTCTTGCAGTTAGCTGAGATGGCACGGGCAGCTAAGGCCCTAATCAAGGCCATCCCATTAACGCTATATATATATATATATATATATATATATATATATATATATATATATATATATATATATATATATATATATATATATATATATATATATATATATATATATATATATATATATATATATATACCCTAGCCTAAGTCAGGTACCTACATTATCGACCAACCGCTAGGGATGGATGAACAGCTGGGCTGACTGTGGACCGACTGCCGTGACCAGGATTCGAACCGATGATCTCGACCCTGGGCGGGGGCCCGTGAATGCGTCACGGTCAGGAACGCTACACCACAGTTATATAATAACATTATGACACTTGGGTCTCATATGACCGTAGTGTCATGACTTATCTCACCTGGGTTTGACCTGATAATGACCTCATGTGAACCACTGGGAGGTCAAGCTGGTGGTTTACGACGAACCACTGCCTTTATAACCAACCCATCCTGGGTCACCCTAACTTTACTCACGTGACTTTTTCATATCTATTTTATTTGGAAATGAAATTTCAGATATTTGTCCACTGAGAATTTGCATCTTAATTGTGGCAAGCGAGGCACCGCTGCCGAATTTCTCATTTAATATCTGACATAATGAAAGAAAGTTTCGTATTCCCAGCCTGCGGAATGACGCGTGGGGGGCCCTGAATGACGCGTGGGGGGCCCTGAATGAAGCGTGGGGGCCCTGAATGAAGCGTGGGGGCCCTGAATGACGCGTGGGGGCCCTGAATGAAGCGTGTGGGGTCTGAATGACGCGTAGGGGTACTGAATGACGCGTGGGTGGCCCTAAATGAAGCGTGGGAGGCCCTGAATGAAGCGTGGGGACCACTCAATGACGCGTGTGGGCCCTGAATGAAGCGTGGGGGGGCCCTGAATGAAGCGTGGGGGCCCTGAATGGCGCTTGGGAGCCCTGAATGAAGCGTGGGGGTCCTGAATGAAGCATGGGGGGCCCTGAATGAAGCGTGGGGGCCCTGAATGAAGCGTGGACATCTGAATGAAGCGTGGGGGCCTTTGAATGAAGCATGGGAATATGATGGTATTTTTCTTTGAGAGAGAGAGAAAAGGGAAAACATATATGAACTAAATCTGTTGGCAATGAAGTGCGAGTAATTGATTCCTGAAATGAAGAACCAGAGAGAGAGAGAGAGAGAGAGAGAGAGAGAGAGAGAGAGAGAGAGAGAGAGAGAGAGAGAGAGAGAGAATTAAATTCTGGAGGGGTTCGAACCCTGTACTTTATATCTGGTTAGTTCAAACAGATTCTCCACAGACTTTAACAATCAGCTTAACGAGCAGTTGTTAATTAGTGGAGGTGAGGCGACGATCGTCGAATGGCCTCGTTAAGCCTCCGTGCTCAAGGGCATCGTCTTAAACACCTACGACAAAGACGACTTATCATCACTTATCAACAACCTGCCGTTTTCAGTCACTTAGGTCACCATTTTTGTTTTCAGTCACTTAGGTCACCATTTTCTGTTTTCAGTCACTTAGGTCACCATTTTCTGTTTTCAGCGACTTTTTAGTTCACCATTTTCTGTTTTCAGCGACTTTTTAGGTCACCATTTTCTGTTTTCAGCCACTTTTTAGGTCACCATTTTTTTTGCTTTCAGCCACTATAATTCACTATTTACTTAAAGTTAGAAGTATGGATCTTCTAACTTTTCTAAGTATAGACACACACCACAACAGTAGACCACTGTGGCTTCACCTCCTGAGCGAACCAGACACTGTGACCGGAAAGCGTCTTCCTTCCTCCTTCAACTGATAAATCTTTCTGACCCTTGACCAGAAACATCTCCAACAACTTCTATAATTCAGCCTCTCCTCCTCCTCCTCCTCCTCCTCCACTTTCTCCTCCTCCTCCTCCTCCTCCTCCTCCACTTTCTCCTCCTCCTCCTCCTCCTCCTCCTTCTCCTCCTCCTCCTCCTCCTCCTCCTCCTCCTCCTCCTCCTCCTCCTCCTCCTCCTCTTCCTCCTCCTCCTCTTCCTCCTCCTCTTCCTCCTCTTCCTCCTCCTCCACTTTCTCCTCCTCCTCTTCCTCCTCCAGCCATTACATATGACCCGTGACATCAGACGTTCTTGCGTTATGGGGAAAGACTTAACACACAACCTCTCGCTCGCCACCTGGACTTGACCCTCTCCCAAGTCGTGGAGGTGATGTCGTGTGGCCAGTAATGTAGTGAAGATACGGTTTATACGTCAGCGGCCGTGCCAACTCCGGCATCAATGATGCAGGACGAATGCGTTACGTGCAGGCGCAGAGTATGGCAGGTGTCTTTGCTACCCGAAAGCCGTCGTAAAACTCTCTTTTCCCTCCGCCATAAAACGATGATGCGAGAGAGCCGATGAAGCGACGGTGCGCTGCTGAGAGAGAGAGAGAGAGAGAGAGAGAGAGAGAGAGAGAGAGAGAGAGAGAGAGAGAGAGAGAGAGAGAGAGAGAGAGAGAGAGAGAGAGAGAGAGAGAGAGAGAGAAGAGAAAGAGAAAGAAGAGAAAGAAGAGAAAGAGAAAGAAGAGAAAGAAGAGAAAGAGAAAGAAGAGAAAGAAGAGGATTTTTCAACAACAGAAAGTTATTGTTTACGGTTGTGTCTGTAAACAAGGAGCCTCACAGCATAGAAAACAACCCCCCCCCCTCCCCTCTTTACCCAGACCAACGGCCTGTCATACATATTCATCTATCATGAAATAGCACCTTACGAGTGTGTGACTCCCTCCCATTACCATACAATACTTCGCGACAACTGAGTAATTACACTCACAAATGTAATCGATTATATAGCCCCGGGATCCCTTTTATGGGGCTCCATTAGCATGAAGGGCTGGAATCCAGTGATAAGCAGGGGAATAATGACCCTCTCTGGAGGTGAGAAGCTCTTTGACGAGACTGTGTTCCCTTTTTCTTTTGCTCAATGGCGACGATACAGACTGGGTAAAGATGACTCGGTGTGATGAGACACCCCAGCTGTGCTGACCGTATAGCAGAGGTCATCTTAGTTGTGATGAAGTCGTACTTCTCCATCTTCTACCTGACCAATTTCCCTCTGACTATTATGTAATTGCTCCTGCAGGAATATGATTATGTTACCGCAAGGATGAATGTTGGTTTTGTTTACCCCAGTACTGCTCACGTGTCTAAGGTTCAATCTTCCTCCAACCTCTCCATGAGCAAGATTGATTTGATTTGTGCCGGTGTCTCCCTGGCAGATTTATTGTGCACCCCATGTTCATTCTGTGAGCGGTAGCGCAAAAGGATTGCAGGGGTCACAAAGGGTCTTAGTCAAACCCCAGTGGATTGTATAGGATGTTATAATTCTTATTTCCACGCACCATGAGTAAGAGTGGAATCGAAACCTTCAATCTCAGTCATGCCTCAGGCATCACCTCTCTTCAACCGTCCCTCTTTTTTCATTCATTTTTTTTTTTTCTGCATAATGTTGCTTCAGTCTTCCTATTCTACAGGTATCATTATGCCACAGTTCTCGTAACTTGTCTGCATATGTTCTTGGTTCTTTTATCTTTCCTCCCGTACGATATTTCGTAAGACCTTCCATATGGCATCTTTGTCAACCCTAACATATTTTCTATCCAGACCCATAATTGCCACATATAGATACCTGTTTATCTTTTACCATTCCTCACACACATTCTTTAAAGTAAACACACACAGAAAACACATTCGTACATCTCTTTACCACTTCTGAAATCACACTGCTCTTCCCCAATCTTATGCTTTGTACATGCATTCATTCTCTCAATCAATACCCTCCCATATAATTTCCCAGGAATACTCAACAAACTTAGCCACCACACACATTCTTTAAAGTAAACACCTGATTCGCACATCTCTCTACCACTTCTGAAATCACACTGCTCTTCCCCAATCTTATGCTTTGTACATGCATTCATTCTCTCAATCAATACCCTCCCATATAATTTACCAGGATTACTCAATAAACTTATACATCTGTAATTTGAACACTCACCTTTACCCCCTTTGCCTTTATACAATGGCACTATGCAAGCATTCCGCCAATCCTCATGCACCTCACCAATACATCGTCAATACATACACAGAAGAGAAAAACATTGTATATGTAACCAGATCATTCTGTTGTGTAATGTAAGTAAATTCATAAAACACTTGATTCTGTCATATTCTCCCGCTTTTTAATACAAACATTTAAGCACACATACTGTCCTCACTTCTCGATAAATATTTACCTGACGTTGCATTTCCGAAAAAAATGAAAAAGATAGCATTTACAGGTTTACTTATCACGGAATGAATGATGTATGAAGGCAAATACAGGAATAAAACATGAATACATGTTTTATGTTTATACACTGATCAGATAAATGTATCGTTGTAACTGTCAATTACACGCCTTTGTGGCTCTGTCAACAAAACTGTGACGGATTTTGCAATCAAACTGATGATAATGAGAAAAGGGGATTAATATACATATTGTCCCCCCCCCCCCGTGGAGGTAGTGAGGCCCCAATGATGCCGTCCCCGTGGGGATAAACTGCCCTAATCAGGCAGTTAGTATTGCTGGATCTGTCCTGTGATTGGTTCAGGAATTGCAGGTCCCTGATCCCAGCTCAGTTTCAAAGGTCACAGGTGTGTGACGAATCACTGAGTTCAAATTTGTCAGTCAGTCAGTCAGTCGGACAGTTTGTCAGCCACTCAGTCAGTCTGTCAGTCATTATGTCAGCCAGTCAGACGGCCACTCAGTTACTCTGTCACTCAGTCATTAAGCAAGTCAATCAGGCAGTTTATCAGTTGGTCAATCAGTCAATTATCTAATCAATCAGTCAATCAATCAATTAGTTAATCAGTCAATCAGTCATTCACTCACTGACTCAGTCACCATCAAAAATAGTTTTCATGTCTATCGATAGACAAGTGGCTGACGGCATGATGCCCTCTCGCCACCTGTTATCACCTGACATCACTTAATATAACATGATATCGTACGTCAGAGCACTGGAGGAAAGATAACAATGAGATTCAAGTAATACGAAACAAATGGAGAAAACATACCATAGAATTATCTCTCTATCATTTCTATCATTCTGTCTATTCACCTATCTATACATTTCCATCTCCATAGCATGGATAACACATACAGCCCTTCATATCACACACACACACACACACACACACACACACACACACACACACACACACACACACACACACATATCCTCGACTCATGCCCAGTATCTTCACATCAAACATGTACTTCCTATTTCACTTTAGACGCTAAGTTAAACCCCTTTGTGACTTCCAAACTACGACTCCAAAGACTGGAAGCTTGTCTTTAGCAGCCGAAGGCAACTGTCTTTAAACATTAAGAAAATGGATCGAAAAAGAAAATTAATCGCCTAACTGTATCTTTTCCTTGTAAAGAACAGGTCTTAATTGTGTTGTAATTAGCCTAATTAAGTTGTGAATCTTTCCTGCTATGAGACAGAGACAGCAGACTGGAAGATGTTGGCGGCTGCACGAAAACGGAGTCTCTCCCAAGTTTCCCTTGTTCCTTCTTGATAAGAAAATCCTGTCTATTGTCGTGTAGATAAACGCTATGTATACATCGCAAAACCACTGTATAGCAAAGGATATCAGAGCAAATCTGTTGATCCGTGAGAGATAGTTCTTGGGTGTCTTAGACATTTCATTAAAGAAGGTTTTACGTTTTCTTTATATCCGGATCCTAGCTTCGGTCATTTTTAGGGGTCAGGTCAAATAAGACCACCTAAACTACAGCCCTGTCTTCACTATAGTTTTACTACACCCTAAACATTACTGTCTTAATCAAAATGCACCTTTACTTCACCACACCGTTGTCTTTACCACACCCTCATCTTCACTACACCCTCATCATCACTACACCCTCATCATCACTACACCCTCAACATCACTACACCCTCATCATCACTACACTCTCATCATCACTACACCCTCATCATCACTACACCCTCAACATCACTACACTCTCATCATCACTACACCCTCATCTTCACTACGTCCTCATCATCACTACACCTTCATCATCACTATACCCTAATCATCACTACACCATCATCTTCACTACACCCTTGCGATCACTACAAAATCATTCTACTCTCCCCACCTTCTTGACTACATCTTCAACTTCACTACCACATTATCTTTAATACACCCTCTCACAATATCCTTCAGTTGACATTGCAGGAAAAACAATTTCACCTCTCTCTCTCTCTCTCTCTCTCTCTCTCTCTCTCTCTCTCTCTCTCTCTCTCTCTCTCTCTCTCTCTCTCTCTCTCTCTCTCTCTCTCTCTCTCTCTCTCTCCAGATGCACTGAGGACCCCTCCAGTTAATTCGCAATTATCAAACATACCGTCTTAATATGACCTCGTCCCCCGTGAGCGGGCACTGTTAACTGGAAGTATAAACACGTTATAATTGCTTCCGACAGCGTCTCAGGTGGACATTACTGGAGCCAGGCTTACTCTGCTACATTCCTTAGTATAACCCCAAGACCTCGTAGCCCCAGCTGGTGTGTGGGGGCCTGTGTTTAGCCTTGGGTCCGTGAGAGAAACCATCTGACACAGCTGGTGTATTGGGTCATCTTTCAAGCTGTCGCTAAGATGGCCCTCATTCCCCTCAGCCAGTGTATGGCGTTAAATAAACAACCTCAGGGGGGGAAAAAATATTGGTTTTGCTTTTTCTCGTAAAGTGCGGGAGGATTTATTTATTTTTTTTTTTGTCATAGGTGAGGTTGATTGGTAACTATATTCACTTCGTCTCTAGTCTGACTTTAAAGGCTTTTGGCACGCACTATAGACTGGGTCATATCCACAGACACACACACACACACACACACACACACACACACACACACACACACACACACACACACAATGATGTGTGTGTGTGTGTGTGTGTGTGTGTGTGTGTATAAAGCGGTGTAGTAAATACATAAAGGCAAGGTGTAGGGCAGGGCTATTTTTTTTTTTGGCAGCCCGCCGGCCAACTCGGGCCCTTCACTGCTTTTTCATTGGCACTTTGACAGACTCAGAAGAATAAGAATAACTTAATGAAATCATTTTATATTTAAGAAAATTTACATAAGAAGTTTTTTTTATCGTAACCAACTATGGTAACTACCTGAAGAAACAGGTGATCAGTCTTAATAATTAGTTGAATGAAATGTTTAAAAAAAAAAAAGGAAGTAAAATAAATGTATGTCCCTTCCATCAATTTGAGTTTCACTATCCGGCGTTACTCCTGAAGTAATTGAATACCCCTGGTGCAGTAGAGGTTGAGACAGTATCTATTACCACTTGAGAGTAACTAGAGTAACTAGAGTAACTAGAATAGCTATGTATGTCATCCAATGTTTAAGAAGCAACAGCAACTGTACCTATGATTCAACACACATCAGTGTTCTAGATCGCCAGTCAGCCAAATGCTGTCTTGAAGTGCAGGTGGCTAACTTCTGTTCAGATGTTCTGACTTTCCAAAGTTGTTCCTTTAACTGGATCTCGTGGCTTTAGATCTGCCTCTGTTCATCTTTGGCAGAGGCTGATCATTATTATTGGATCACCAGCACCTGAGGTCAGACGACCAGCTCCATCTCTGTCAGTTTCCATCACCTTACTAGACCTTCCTCCCAGTTAAGACGGGTTTATGCAACCTCTCCTTCATGGCCTTCGTCGTGAGGAGGCTGAAAAGGTGACACATCCCTTCTGCAGGAGCAGAGCCCGATCACAGACCACTCTCCTCCGTCAGGATCTGCAGTCGATGGTCTTCAGGTAGTGACCAGACCATCTGTTGCAGCTGGTGGAGTCTGTGTTCTCTACACCCCACTAGCCATTCTCTACACCCCACTAGCCATATCTTCACCCCACTAGCATTGTCTTCACCCCACTACCATTGTCTTCACCCCACTAGCCATATCTTCACCCCACTAGTCATTGTCTTCACCCCACTACCATTGTCTTCACCCCACTAGTCATTGTCTTCACCCCTCTATCTATTGTCTTCACCCCATAGCCATTGTCTTCAACCCCACTAGCCATATCTTCACCCCACTAGCATATCTTCACCCCACTAGCATATCTTCACCCCACTAGTCATTGTCTTCACCCCACTAAGCCATTGTCTTCACCCCTCTATCTATTGTCTTCACCCCACTAGTCATTGTCTTCACCCCTCTATCTATTGTCTTCACCCCTCTATCTATTGTCTTCACCCCTCTATCTATTGTCTTCACCCCACTAAGCCATTGTCTTCACCCCACTAAGCCATTGTCTTCACCCCTCTAGCTATTGTCTTCACCCCACTAGCCATATATTCATCCCACTAGTCATTGTCTTCACCCCACTAAGCCATTGTCTTCACCCCTCTAGCCATTGTCTTCACCCCACTAGCCATATATTCATCCCACTAGTCATTGTCTTCACCCCACAGCCATTGTCTTCACCCCATAGCCATTGTCTTCACCCCACTAGCCATTGTCTTCACCCCTCTAGCTATTGTCTTCACCCCACTAGCATATCTTCACCCCACTAGCCCTTGTCTTCACCCCACTAGCCATGTCTTCACCCCACTAGCTATTGTCTTCACCCCACTAGCCATTGTCTTCACCCCACTAGCTATTGTCTTCACCCCACTAAGCCATTGTCTTCACCCCACTAAGCCATTGTCTTCACCCCTCTAGCCATTGTCTTCACCCCATAGCCATTGTCTTCACCCCACTAGCTATTGTCTTCACCCCACTAGCTATTGTCTTCACCCCACTAGTCATTGTCTTCACCCCACTAGCATTGTCTTCACCCCTCTATCTATTGTCTTCACCCCACTAGCTATTGTCTTCACCCCACTAGTCATTGTCTTCACCCCTCTATCTATTGTCTTCACCCCACTAGTCATTGTCTTCACCCCACTAGCTATTGTCTTCACCCCACTAGCTATTGTCTTCACCCCACTAGCATATCTTCACCCCACTAGCCATACATTCACCCCACTAGTCATTGTCTTCACCCCACTACCATTGTCTTCACCCCACTAGTCATTGTCTTCACCCCACTACCATTGTCTTCACCCCACTAGTCATTGTCTTCACCCCTCTATCTATTGTCTTCACCCCACTAGCCATTGTCTTCAACCCCACTAGCCATATATTCATCCCACTAGTCATTGTCTTCACCCCACTAGCTATTGTCTTCACCCCACTAGCCATGTCTTCACCCCACTAGCCCTTGTCTTCACCCCACTAGCTATTGTCTTCACCCCACTAGCTATTGTCTTCACCCCACTAGCATATCTTCACCCCACTAGCATATCTTCACCCCACTAGTCATTGTCTTCACCCCACTAGCCATATCTTCACCCCACTAGCATATCTTCACCCCACTAAGCCATTGTCTTCACCCCACTAGCCATATCTTCAACCCCACTAGCCATTGTCTTCACCCCACTAGTCATTGTCTTCACCCCTCTATCTATTGTCTTCACCCCACTAGCCAATGTCTTCACCCCACTAGCATATCTTCACCCCACTAGCCAATGTCTTCACCCCACTAGCTATTGTCTTCACCCCACTAGCCATGTCTTCACCCCACTAGTCATTGTCTTCACCCCACTAGCCCTTGTCTTCACCCCACTAGCATTGTCTTCACCCCACTAGCCATATCTTCACCCCACTAGCATATCTTCACCCCACTAGCATTGTCTTCACCCCACTAGCCATATCTTCACCCCACTAGCTATTGTCTTCACCCCACTAGTCATTGTCTTCACCCCATAGCCATTGTCTTCAACCCCACTAGCCATATATTCATCCCACTAGTCATTGTCTTCACCCCACTAGCATTGTCTTCACCCCACTAGCCATTGTCTTCACCCCACTAGTCATTGTCTTCACCCCACTAGTCATTGTCTTCACCCCACTAAGCCATTGTCTTCACCCCACTAGTCATTGTCTTCACCCCACTAGCCATATCTTCACCCCACTAGCCATATATTCATCCCACTAGTCATTGTCTTCACCCCTCTATCTATTGTCTTCACCCCACTAAGCCATTGTCTTCACCCCACTAGCATTGTCTTCACCCCACTAGCTATTGTCTTCACCCCACTAGTCATTGTCTTCACCCCACTACCATTGTCTTCACCCCATAGCCATTGTCTTCACCCCACTAGCCATTGTCTTCACCCCTCTATCTATTGTCTTCACCCCACTAGCCATTCTCTACACCCCACTAGCCATGTCTTCACCCCACTAAGCCATTGTCTTCACCCCTCTATCTATTGTCTTCACCCCACTAGCCATTGTCTTCAACCCCACTAGCCATTCTCTACACCCCACTAGCCATATATTCATCCCACTAGTCATTGTCTTCACCCCACTAGCCATTGTCTTCACCTCACTAGTCGCTGTTTTCTCCCCACTAGCCCTTGTCTTCACCCCACTAGCCATATCTTCACCCCACTAGCCATTGTCTACACCCCATAGCCATTGTCTTCACCCCACTAGCCATTCTCTACACCCCACTAGCCATGTCTTCACCCCACTAAGCCATTGTCTTCACCCCACTAGCCATTGTCTACACCCCACTAGCCATACATTCACCCCACTAGTCATTGTCTTCACCCCACTAGCCCTTGTCTTCACCCCACTAGTCATTGTCTTCACCCCACTAGCCATATCTTCACCCCACTAGCTATTGTCTTACCCCACTAGCCATTGTCTTCACCCCACTAGCCAATGTCTTCACCCCACTAGCTATTGTCTTCACCCCACTAGCTATTGTCTTACCCCACTAGCCATTGTCTTCACCCCATAGCCATTGTCTTCACCCCATAGCATTGTCTTCACCCCATAGCCATTGTCTTCACCCCACTAGCATTGTCTTCACCCCACTAGCATATCTTCACCCCACTAGCATTGTCTTCACCCCACTAGCTATTGGTCTTCACCCCACTAGCATTGTCTTCACCCCACTAGTCATTGTCTTCACCCCACTAGCATTGTCTTCACCCCACTAGCTATTGTCTTCACCCCATAGCCATTGTCTTCAACCCCACTAGCCATTGTCTTCACCCCACTAGTCATTGTCTTCACCCCACTAGCTATTGGTCTTCACCCCACTAGCATTGTCTTCACCCCACTAGCATTGTCTTCACCCCACTAGCCATGTCTTCACCCCACTAGCATTGTCTTCACCCCACTAGCCATGTCTTCACCCCACTAGCCATTGTCTTCAACCCCACTAGCCATATCTTCACCCCACTAGCTATTGTCTTCACCCCACTAGCTATTGTCTTCACCCCACTAGCTATTGTCTTCACCCCACTAGCTATTGTCTTCACCCCACTAGCCATTCTCTACACCCCACTAGCCATGTCTTCACCCCACTAGCCATTGTCTTCACCTCACTAGTCGCTGTTTTCTCCCCACTAGCCCTGTCTTCACTATAGTTTTACTACACCCTAAACATTACTGTCTTAATCAAAATGCACCTTTACTTCACCACACCGTTGTCTTTACTACACTCTCATCATCACTACACTCTCATCATCACTACACTCTCATCATCACTACACTCTCATCATCACTACACTCTCATCATCACTACACTCTCATCATCACTACACTCTCATCATCACTACACTCTCATCATCACTACACTCTCATCATCACTACACTCTCATCATCACTACACTCTCATCATCACTACACTCTCATCATCACTACACTCTCATCATCACTACACTCTCATCATCACTACACTCTCATCATCACTACACCCTCATCATCACTACACTCTCATCATCACTACACTCTCATCATCACTACACTCTCATCATCACTACACCCTCATCTTCACTACACCCTCATCATCACTACACTCTCATCATCACTACACTCTCATCATCACTACACTCTCATCATCACTACACCCTCATCATCACTACACTCTCATCATCACTACACTCTCATCATCACTACACTCTCATCATCACTACACTCTCATCATCACTACACTCTCATCATCACTACACTCTCATCATCACTACACTCTCATCATCACTACACTCTCATCATCACTACACTCTCATCATCACTACACTCTCATCATCACTACACTCTCATCATCACTACACTCTCATCATCACTACACTCTCATCATCACTACACTCTCATCATCACTACACTCTCATCATCACTACACTCTCATCATCACTACACCCTCATCATCACTACACCCTCATCATCACTACACTCTCATCATCACTACACTCTCATCATCACTACACTCTCATCATCACTACACTCTCATCATCACTACACCCTCATCTTCACTACACCCTCATCATCACTACACTCTCATCATCACTACACTCTCATCATCACTACACTCTCATCATCACTACACTCTCATCATCACTACACTCTCATCATCACTACACTCTCATCATCACTACACTCTCATCATCACTACACTCTCATCATCACTACACTCTCATCATCACTACACTCTCATCATCACTACACTCTCATCATCACTACACCCTCATCTTCACTACACCCTCATCATCACTACACTCTCATCATCACTACACTCTCATCA